>NC_142009.1:99207318-99361693 GCF_049901735.1 Notechis scutatus
CTAAGGTTAAAGTTTTTGGGGTTTGGGGAAGAAACCACAGAGTCAGGTAGAGTATTCCAGACATTGACCACTCTGTTGCTGAAGTCATATTTCCTGCAATCAAGTTTGGTGCGGTTTACCTTGAGTTTGTATCTATTGTTTGCTCTTGTGTTGTTATGGTTGAAGCTGAAGTATTCATTGACAGGTAGGACATTGCAATGTATGATTTTATATACTATACTTAGATCGGACCAAAGGCAGCCTAGTTCTAGATTTTCTAGATCTAGAATTTCAAATTTGATGGCATAAGGTATTCTGCAATGAGTAGAGGAGTGGAGAACTCTTTTACATCCTTGCCTGGAAACCTTTGAATTTGATTATTGATGGAAAACTGTGGAAATTGCAAAGGAATTGGTCCTTGTTTGAGCTCTTGATTATGAGGCTTGATTGGAGAAATTTGACCTGGTTAAAAGCGAAATTTGATCTGCAGATTTCTTAGATCATACTGCCAATGTTGTTTCGTTTTTCACTTTTAAATGATGTCAGAAATTCATGCGTGGTTATTCTGTTTCATTTCTAGGACAAAGATTGTGCAAAAAGTAAGCATCATTTCCAATTAACTTTATTTTTGCTTCTTAGCAGGAAATGTGAATTACCTCAAGGAAGGCTATTTTTATAAGTCACATTTCTACTTCCTGTCAGAAGCAAGCAGACAGAAATATGACAAGTATGCCGCTCTCTCAAAGAAAAAAAAATATAGGTATATTAAACAAAGCATGGTTTGGTGCCCCCTGATAAAAATTGATTGTATATTTACACTTATAAATATACACTTGTAAATATATATGTATCTGAATGGTCAAACAAATGGCAACTTCAAATCTCAACAAATAAATGCTCTGTCCTACATATTGGCAAAAAAAATCAGAAAATAAAATACAAGCTGAATAGCCAAGATCTTGTTGATGACCCAAGCTCTGTAAAGGACCTTGGAATACTCACCTCTAATGATCTAAGTGCTAGAGCCCACTGCAACTACATAGCCAAAAAGGCATTAAGAGTTGTTAACCTAATCCTACGTAGCTTTTTCTCTGGTAATATCACACTACTAACCAGAGCATACAAAACATTTGCTAGACCAATACTCGAATACAGTTCATCAGTCTGGAACCCTCATTACGTATCTGATATTAACACAATTGAGAAAGTCCAGAAATATTTCACAAGAAGAGTTCTCCACTCTTCTACTCGTTGTAGAATACCTTATGCCACCAGACTTGAAATTCTAGAACTAGAAAACCTTGAATTACGCCGTCTTCGGTCTGACTTAAGCATGGTATATAAAATCATACATTGCAATGTCCTACCTGTCAATGAATACTTCAGCTTCAACCATAACAACACAAGAGCACACAATAGATACAAACTCAAAGTAAACCGCACCAAACTTGATTGCAGGAAATACGACTTCAGCAATAGAGTGGTCAATGTCTGGAATACTCTATCCGACTCTGTAGTCTCTTCCCCAAACCCCAAAAACTTTAACCTTAGACTGTCTACTATTGACCTCACCCCTTTCCTAAGAGGTCTGTAGGGGCGTGCATAAGCGCACCAACGTGCCTACGTCCCTGTCCTATTGTTTCTCTTATTTATTTTTCTTATATGTACCCATTTCATGTATTCACAACTATGTATACACTTATACTTATTATCTTGTAAACAATTGGCAAATCAAATAAATAAATAAAAAAAAATATTTACACTTGAGGCCAGCTAATGGGCTTTTAAAAGCGTCTGTTCTGCCATTGCCATGCTCTGTATGGTGTATCTCTTATAGCATATTTTTCAAATGGATGGCCTAGATCAGGGGTGTCCAACCTTGGCAACTTTAAGACTTGTGGACTTCAACTCCCAGAGTTCCTCAGCCAGCTTTGGCCTAGATGTAAAGTAAAGCCTGGCAGGCAGGAAAGGCAAAGGCAGCTGAGAATAAGATATACAAGTAGTTCTCAACTTATGACCATAATTGAGCCCACAATTTCTGTTGCTAAGTGAAACATGTGTTAAATGAGTTTTACCCCATTTTACGACTTTTCTTGTCGCAGTTGTTAAGTGAATCACTGCAGTTGGTAAATTAATAACATGGTTGTTAAGTGAAACTGGTTTCCCCCATTGACTTTGCTTGCTAGAAGGTCGCAGAAGGGGATCACGTGACCCCTGGATGCAGCAGCGGTCATAAATATGAGTCAGTTGCGAAGCGTCTGAATTTTCATCACGTGACCATCACGGATGCTGGGATGGTCGTAGGTACAGAAAACAATCATAAGCCACTTTTTTCAGTGAAGTTTTAACTTTGAACAGTCACTAAATGAACTGTGGTAAGTTGAGAACTGCCTAGAGAAGACAAGAGTAAGAATAAGAATGTAGCTCTGAACTGACATTTAAACAATGCACAGGATCATGAACTGGGGAAACTCTTTGAAAGGCTCTTGGTTTATTGGCACTTCAGCTGGAACCACCTCTTTGAACCCGTTTCTGATCAATGGAAAAGAATGAGCTTACCACTCCAAATGGATTGATAACAGGGGCTCTTGGGCCTACCTGAACATGCACAGATACACAATCTTCCATGACAAAAGGAACACATCCAGGAAGATTGATCCAGGAAGATTGGCTTCACCTTAGACCTTCATCAAAGAGGAGCAATCTGTCGCCAGAAGACATGATCTTTATCGTATGAATACCGCAAGACTCACTTCTGCAGATCAACACCTCATTAAGGCAGATTCCAGCCAATCCATATTTACCACGTAGGTTTAATATTTATGCCACCCTCAGTAGGGTTTGAATTCTCTAAGTGAGACCTTATGTCGCATGAATGAAGGAGAATATATTTGTCCCAGGATAATGCTGCAGGATCCAATCTGGGTGGGTCACAGGGACCAGAAGTTTTGTCTTCTAAGCTTTTGGAGCTTAGGTTGGAGCCCATATTCAGGGAACTTTTCTCATGGCAGAGTGTGTGCTGTTTTGTGTGTAGTATTTACATGGTGCCTGTTGTATGTGGCTTTTTAGATGCTTATTGGGATGTATTGGTGGCTAGCTTTTAAATTGTTGGCTGTCATTTGCTTCTGCTGCCCAGTTCTCACCTTCTTGATATGCTGGTAGTAAATCAGCACTCCTGTTGACAGAAGGGGGTCCTGTTTCCCAGGCTTCAATCACTTCCTTAGCTGTTTTTGTGCCTGCTCATCCAACAATCTTAGTAGCTGCAAAATTGAATGTGTGTCCTTATTCATTGCAGTGTGAGGTTATCAATCAGTTTGGGTCTCCTTGTCCAACTGCTGACTTGTGTTCTTGCAATCTGGTGGTTAGCTTCCTCCTTGTCTATCCTACATGGTCCCAGGGACAATCCATGCAGGGGATTCAGTAGATTACATTGGAAGTATCTCCCACCTCCAAGTGATCTTTACAATGCATAATTTGTCCTCCTATGGTAGCTTCTGGGCGGTGTGCAATGTCCATTTGCAGATCTCAGAAGCTGCATTCTAGAGCCTCTGAAATGTTTTTGTGGCAGGTTGTGCCATGTGTTTATCTTGTATCTTGTTTCTTCCTTTCTCTCCCCACCATGTTGCACAGACATCTTGTGACAAATGATGGTGGGTACTCATTCTTATGTTACATATATCTTATGCTGCCTTTAAGGTTTTGCAAACTATATGAAGCAGTTGCCTTATCAATCATTATAACTAACCAATATAACTAATGATTGAACTACACAGTGCAAGGCTAGAACAGCCAAGATCTCCAGGGCTTATTCTGAAGTATGAAATGTATAGCTCAGATGATTTTTTTTTCCTGTCTGTTTCTTTCCTTTTCCCACTAAAAGTAATATAACATCATATATTGCACCTGATGAAAACATTCGGATGTAGAATTCCCAAAGGAAGAGTGAGGCTTAACAAGTTTCCCAGCAGTCAATATCACATCTTGCTCATCCAATCCTGCTCATGGGCTAATTGTATGCATAACAATAATGGATGCTACTTATGGGAAACTGATCAGCTGCTGACTCTCAGTATGTAGTCAGAACGTGGATATCCCCTACATACGCATTGTCATGCAATGACCTGTTCCTCCAAAATTAATATTTTAATTATTGGAAATGACCATAAAATGAGATGCCCAGCCAGGAAGTAAATATCACAATGAAAGGAAACTAACATGATATTTGGAGCAATTGTTTTAATTCTGAATACACTCTTGCCTAGTTTCATTTATTTCCTGCCACTTTTTTTTTTTTAAAGCAGATTTCTCTTTTCATTCCTTTGTTGTGTAAATAATGTCCTGTTGTTGAATGAAAATGCATATGAAAAAAAAGATGACAAATATTGGAATTGTAGTGGCATAAATCTATTGCTATATCAAACAGATGGGGAATAAATTCTTATCAGTGAGAAATAATTTATTACATGTCAGAATAACACAGGACATAGAATCATAGGGCTGGAAGTGACCATGGAGTCTTCTTGTCCAATCCACTTCTCAAGACAGGAGACCTTATACCAATGGTGGCTAAACTTTTTGGGCTCCTGTGCCAAAAATTGTGCGTGCACTTGCATGCGCTTGCGCATGCGTGCTCACATGCCAGCACCCAGAAGGCAATGTGCGCGGGGCCCCCATGCCCCCTGCGCATGTGTGCACAATCCCCCCTCCCTCCTGCCGCCCCCTTACCTGCACTGCACCTCCCAGCTGATTTTCAGCCCGTTTGAAGCCTTTTTCAGCCTCCCAGAGGCTTGAGGGAAACCTCTGCAGCCTTTGCAGGCTGAAAAGTGGGCCCATTTTGTTACTTCCGGTATTTCCGGAAATACAGGAAGTGATGAAACAAGCCTATTTTTCAGCCCGCAAAGGCTGTAGAGGCTTCCCTCAAGCCTCTGGGAGGCCGAAAAAGGCCTCAAACAGGCGAAAAATCAGCTGGGAGGCGCAGGCATGAGCAGTGAGGTAAGTTTGCCTGTGGCTCACGTGCCCGCACAAATGGCTCTGCCTGCCACCTGTGGCACGCATGCCATAGGTTTGCAATCATGGCCTTATACCATCCCAGTCAAATAGTTGTCCAGTCTCTGCTTGAAAACTTTCAGTAATGGAGCACCTACCACTGCCAGAGGAAAGCCATTCCACTGATTAATTGTTCTCATTGTCAGAAAATTTTTCCTTACTTCTAGGTTGGATTTCTCTTTAATAGTATACCTAATACATTGATGTACCCCTATATTATCAAAATATCTATGTTTGTAGGTAAGCAGCTACTTTAAAGGACATAGTAGGAAAGCCCAAGTGTCCTCAGGAAAAAAAAAGTGGTTATGCAAAGTGTTGATTGCACAGCAAAAGCTTAAAGTGCTGTTGATCACAGGATACAAAATTTTATGAGAAAGCGGTAGTATAATACATGAAAGCTAGTAGTATAGGATTGAGAAGAAGCAGATTCATATCCACTTTCCATTGGTGGGTGATCTTGGCTTGGAACATAGAAAATCAATTTACATGGATTGATTCTGACGTGCTAAATGGCTCTGGCTCACTAAACCATACATTTTTATATATATAAATCATATATATATATATATATATATATTTCTTAAGTTTTCGTGGTACTTACATGTATGGTATTCAGCTTTGTTGGGTATTTTTCCACGTCTTTATAGTTGTGCTTTTAAAGTTGTAGCAACATTTGGTGAATCTCATCTGCCATCATCAGGCTTCTGCATCATGTTCGTCTGGCGAACACGATACAGAAGCCTGATGATGGCAGATGAGATTCTGTTGAAATGTTGCTACAACTTTAAAAGCACAACTATAATGACGTGGAAAAATACCGAACAAAGCTGAATACTATATATGTATATGTATATGTATATGCATATGTATATGCATATGTATATATATATATATATATATATATATATGTATATATATGTATATATGTATATGTATATATATATATGTATATATATGTATATATGTATATGTATATGTATGTGTGTATATATATATATATATATATATATATATATATATATATATATATATATATATATATATATATATATATATATATATATATATATGGATCTTTGGTTATTCGGGTTTTCTCCTGCGTAAGATTCAAAGTATCTAGGCAACGTTTCGGCGAGGTCCCACTCGCCATCTTCAGGCTGGTGCTTTGGCTTAGTGCCAGTGCAAGCAGGAATAACCAAAGATCCACATACAAATACCGCAGAACCTCAGAAAACAAATATATATATATATATATATATATATATATATATATATATATATATATATATATATATATATATGAATCATACACACACACACACACACACACACACACACACATATGTATGGTTTAGTGAGCCATTTAGCACAATGTCAGAATATATTTATCAGTGGCTGTGTTCACATTTCAAAGTATACCAAAGCCATACAATGCTCTAATAGAACTAGGAAGACAGCAGGCAAGGTTCATACCATATCATAGCTCTAAAATATACCTTTCTGTCTCCTTTCAATATCTAGGAAGGATATTCTGTTTATCAGAAAGCATATACAAACTGGTCCATCTCCTGTGTACATAATGCATCTTGTACTTGGAACTTCAGTTTTTTCTAGGATATCGAGGAGCCCTATCCCTTGAAGTTCCACAACTTATATAAAAAACTTATTTCTTATATTATGCCAAATTAATGATTTCTTCTTTCTTCTTGGAATATCTGAAGAAGAGTATTTATGTACAATCATACCATGAATTTGCATTTCTAAAGGCTACATTGCATTTACAACACTAGTTTTAGGTCCCCCCTCCTAGAAAAATTAATATGATTTAGCATGTTGTAAATGGTTCTGGAAAATCTCTGTTCTGAAAAGTGGCTTACAATTGTCTAAATGAACAAATAATAATAATCAGTGTGTAGTTCCTCTATGCAGACTTAAAGGTTCTTTTTTTTTTTTTTTGAAGCTTGATCCCAAGTGTTTTTGAAAAGCAAATCCCATTTATTATAAGATTTGCTGCCAAGAAAGTACACATAGGATTACCATTTAGGCCAGCAATTCCCAATTTGGCACCCTCCAGTTATGTTGAAATAATAATTCTCAGAATTCCCAAATAATGGTCATGCTGTCTGGGGATTCTAGAAATTTCATTCCCTAAAATTTTGAAGACCATCATGTTACAGAAAGACTTGTCTAGGTTTTCTAAATCTATTTATTCTGCCTGGGCTTAAACCTAAACTGAGGCAAGTCAGGTTACTACTTAGAGGGAGACCCAGGGTACCCCCTCTAAGGTGGGGTGTGGTAGGCTAAGTGGGGAATTTGGAAAAAGAACAACTGGAAGAAGTTAATAGGTTCCATGTTGCTGATAAGAAGAGAGTCAGGCTCAGCTTAAAGGAGAATTTACCTTTTAATTTAAGTATTTAAAGACTCATATTGCTGCAAAAGATCTGTGAAAAGAGTGTGCCAACTGATAAATTAGTTCAGATGTCTGAATGTGCAACATCACATAATTTTGCAAAAACAAAACAGATGATTTCAACATGCCTAGCAACAAGGAATAAGACTTTGCCTGGTTGTTAGAGCACTCTCTCTCTTTCTCTCTGTGTGCCTCTCTCTCTTTATTTTTTTCTTTCCTTCAAGGACTTTTCCATTAATACTGCTCTAAAGAGGGTGAAGTGACCTCTCTTGCTCCCCCATAGTTCATGAGATTGCTGATTCATTCCTCACCAATTGGTTGAAATCAGCTCAATCAGGCATAAACTGTCATTAGTTCCAATTAACATCTGGCCTTTCTTCCCTAGAAAACATCAAAAGTCTCCTTTTTATCCATTTCATTAATTTTTGGCTGCTTACAATAGATTAAAATGAAAATTTGTACTAGTATGACATGATCCTATTGTGGCTCCATTACTTCCATTTGTCTGGTTTTGTTCTGCAAATTATCACTTTTCACTGTTCTTGTGACTGTGAGCCAGAAGGATTATATTTAAAAGCCTGGTAGGGCAGGCCAAAAAGACATCTCAGAATAAGACAGTGGCAAACCAGAGCCTTAAGGCTGCCAAAAAAAAACAAAAAACAACCCTAACTAAAGGTATCCAAGTCACTAGGAATTGAACTGGATTCATGCAGAGAAGAAAAGGAAAAAGGAAAATACTTGATCAATGTTCAGCAACCATAACATGGAACATTTGTGCACCATATCTCAAATGTTGATCTGTTGATCTCATATCAAGCCTGTGTGATTTGCTTCTCTATATATACACATACATACATACATACATACATACATACATACATACATACATACATACAAATATATATGATAGGATATGATTGACATGATAGCTGTCTTCCAATGTTTGAGACATGATAGCTGTCTTCCAATGTCTTCCAGTGCTGTCACAGAGATGAGGGATGTCAATCTATTCTCCAAAGCACCTGAAGGCAGAACAAGATGTGATGGATGAAAACTAATCAAAGAGAGAACCAATCTAAAACAAAGGAGAAATTTCCTAACAGTGACAACAATTAACCAGTGGAACAGCTTGCCTTCAGAAGTTGTGGGGGCTCCAACAATGAAGGTTTTAAAGAAGAGATTGGACAACCATTTGTCTGAAATAGTATAGGGCACCGGGTGTCAAACTCACAGTGTCACATTGCTGTCATGTGATGTTTCTGAATATTTTCCCCATTCATTAAGCTGGGGTGGGCGTGGCGTGCATATGACGCCTCTGGCCTGTGGGCCGCGTTTGACCCCCTTTGTATAGGGCTTCCTGCTTGAGCAGAGGGTTGGACTAGAAGACCTCCAAAGTCCCTTCGAACTCTGCCATTTTGTAATTTTGTTAATCTCTTTCATGTTTACATGTGTGGATATGTGTGAAGTAACTCGGGGCATTTGTGAATCAGGCATCAAAACTGTGGTAGGCGGGATGGTTCTCTATTTTATTTCAAATATTTCTCTTTCATTTTTCTGTTTAAAAAGTACTCTCATTCTGGACAGTAGGATGTGTAGACATTGTGCCAAAATGTGCATCCATTCATAACAGCCGTGCTGGATTTCCTAAGTACGATCAGGAGCAGAGAAAGTCAGCATTTCCCAGAAATTGCTGGCAGTGTAACAGGCTCCTTCACTTTGACCAGAGACCACACAGCATAGCGCCCCAATGTATAGTGTTACTGCTATGCCTCCGCCTATAGCCAACTTCTACAATTCAACTCCGTTACCAGTTTTAGGAGCAGTAAAATACATGTGTGCGAAGGAATAGCTCCAGCCACCCATCACCTGCTTCAGTGAAATCTTAATAGCTCCTGAGCACATCCAAGGGCTTTAAGAGCTTCCTGTTTACAGCTGTGTATCCTCTTGACAGAGCATGCTGTGCTTCCCACATCCCCAAAGCCATACATAGATCCCTCGACTTCCTGTTCAGAATACTGTTTGCTTTCCTGTCACTGCAGCGCATTTGTCCTGAGAACAGCCGTCAGAATTTTCTCACAGCATTGTTAACAATTGGTCATCACCGTGGAAGTATTCTGGCTTATTATTTCACAAGGGCAGTGCTTAGGCCAGAGGAAAACGAGTTCCTCTCTAACTTCTCTATGAGTATATAAATTTGCCTATACATATAAAAGATGCAGACTATTAACATATATTGTGATTTAGCCACCTGAAAGTCCTTCACTGTTCCCTGCATCTTCAATTCTGAATTTGCAACAGGACATGGGTTTTCAGCAGTCTTTTTGTACTTCTAGAAATTCTTGGAAGGAAACACTATTTTAATCACTCGCTAGCACACTGCCTCAGTAAAGTTCCTCTTTCTTCCATAATGTTTCATCATGTGGCAATGAAGCAGGGATAGTGGAGGTGAAGACTGTGAGCATGATGGAAAATTGCCAGACCTATAGCACTGAATAATTTGAAACAGAGCATGTGGCAAAGGATAACTTTTTAGCGCTTCTGCCAAGCTGGAATGAATTTTCATTAAGTGATGATAAATTGTCTCAGAACATATTGATTTCTTTTTAGGGCAGCAGCAACAACAATGAATATTCAACCTTGCCTAGATCAGAGGTGGTATTCAGCAGGTTCTGTAGAACTGGTAGTGGAAATTTTGAGTAGTTCACATGAACCGGCAAATACCACCTCTGACTGGCCCTGCCCCATCTATTATCTGCCTCCCAAGTCCCAGCTAATTGTCTGGATCTTCTTTTGTTGCCCTGCACAGGGGAACAGAGTTGGAAAGCAGATTGGTAGGTGGGGGTAATGGGATTTTGCAGTAACCTTTCCCCAGAAGTGGGAAGGGAATGCACATTTTACAGTATCCTTCCCCTGCCATGCCCACCAAGCCATGCCCACCAAGCCACGCCCACAGAACCGGTAGTAAAAATTTTGAATCCCACCACTGGCCTATATACCCTTCATAAGAATTGAAATTGGTCTTCCATGTTTTTAATCTTGTCTAAAAACAGCTTTCATTTTTGTATTTGAATGGGAGACCTACCAGAAAATGCCACCTCGGTAGTACAAACAATAAAACAAATTAAAAAAAAAACAACAACAGGAAAAGCCAGTGACAAAGACATTTTTTTTGCAACAGCTGCCAACAAAACATTTTGCTATAGCTGCCAAGAAAACTACATTCACATATCTATGAAGTCACCAAAGGTTGAACTTGACTTGAAGGAGACATTACCTATTTTAAATGGAATGAAAAGCATGATAAGTAAGATGGAGGCCACAGTGTTGATTTCAATGCCCTGGCCAAGTCCAGTAGAAGCAAAAGGAAAGAGGAAGCCAAGATAAAACAGGGTCATTTATTACCACATGCAATCTCCATCAGGATCCAAGGCAAAGAACAGGGCAACTCACTGGGTTCAACAGTTGGAAGAAGAGGAATTTTGTAATTTATAATCATATAATTATATTAAAGAATCAGTGTCAAATGCTTGGTTACCGTTTATTAGGGAACTGAAAACAGTACAAGGGAGGAATTGAAGCTATACATACCAATTTATTTTATCTCTTGTCTGATTGGCTAACCAAAACCAATATTATCAAACAAGAATGCACAATCTAAAAAACAAAATGTTTTGATTTACTACAGTTAAACATATAATTTAAAAAACCTTATCCCAATTTATTATGCTAAAAGCAAACTTGTGATTGTCAATGAAAGCTTGCATTTAATATGAGAATCAAGTGGCAAAAAGTTCTTTTTAAATTCCAAAGGAAACGAGACTCAGAAGAAATCTGTCTGAAATGCATTACTGGGATCTGTTTCTCTATTTTCTCCCATTATCTGGCAACCAAATTTCAGCAATGAAAAGAAAAAGAAACCATCAATGCAATTTTTCCAGAATGCGTGACACAATTAAATCTTATTTTGTTATACATCAAAACACTTCTAGCCCACAATGCCTTCAGAAAAGAAATATCAAGCTTAATGCTAGAAAAATCAAACCTAATTTTTTATTCAATATGGCTGGATTTACTACCAGTGAACTTTGCATTAGTTTACTTTGTTTATTAAGGATTGGTGGCGTTATTTTGAGAAGATGGGAATTTTTATGTAACAACGTATTAACATTCTGCGTGACTCACAGGAAAATATCTGGCTGAAAACAATATGAAAGAAATGTTCTTTGATTCCTGTGAACCTGCTGAGAAAGTAAATCCTTTCTTTTAATCTAAGAGTTACGACGTTTTACTAGCAGCTGGGTCCTAAACTGCTGATATGTGGAGGTAAAGGAGACACTTTGACAATCAGCTTTATAATTCTGTGGCTTGATAATGGGCTAAATCCATTAATTTGGTAGAAGTGGGAGCTGTAAAAACTAAGAATTCTGACCTCAACTGACACTTATAATTATATAATGAACTGGAGCAGCCAAAGAATATAGTTAGTATCAAGTTCCCAACATTCAAAATGATCATGCTACAATTATGCCACAACTGGAAAATAGGAGGTTATTGTGAAGAGTGGATAATCACAACAGAAATCCTTAGAGAACAGAAGTGCAAAGCATAGCTTTGACATACAAAGGCATTGAATACAAAAGGTACCAAACCCTGACAAAATATTTGCTGTTTGGAAGACTCAAGTAAAAATATCAAGGCCACTTAGTAAATCTACGTTAGAGAACTCCAAAGTATGCAGAACAAACATCTTCGGAAAAGCAGCCAGGTCAGGTTAAGGTCTTCCAACTAACAAGGAACCTGATTATTTTCTCTAAAGATGGAGTCTGACCTGAATATCTGATGGGTTTCATATGTTCACAAATGGGAATCCAACCCTCATATTTTTCTTTAGTCCCAGATAGTGTTGAATTCAGTCCAAGACAGGCATACACACTTTTTTCAATAGATCCTATTCTATAGTTTCTGGGTAAGTTTATTTTGTCCCTCTTTCCTTCTTCATCATGCAAGCTAATGTTCTGAAGATCTCAAAAACCTGCATACTTTTTGGTGACATTTGGTTAGCCATATGTTTTCCTTACGTTCAAGAGAGTACTTTTGCTTTTTAAAGAAATGAAATATGCAGTGTGGTCCAATTAACCATGCAAAATGAGCACAAGAATCTCTATTTATGTCTGCAGACATGACATTTACATATAGAGGTATGTAAAGTCTCAGAGAGTTCTAGCATTTTTCCTCTCTCTCTTTGTTGAACAACAAGGATGATGCAACTGGAATCAACTGCAAGCTCTTCATCTTACAATTGCTGTAAGCAACCGAAGCCTTGTCCTGAATAGGAATACTTGATATCACAGGCCTCTTTCTCAGGATGGGCCAAGCTAGAACTGGACCTCTTGGTGGGTCCATTTCATGTCCACTGTTATGAAAGTGAAATATTAGGAAGTGAGCATGTTAGTAAGCCTGGCTCTTTTTTTTTCTCCTTTCCAGCCAGCTTTCTCAGCCTTAATAGAGCAGCGATGTTCCGAACACTCAACTGCTTCCCATCATCCCATTGTATCCCATGACTATAATCAATATCAAAGGAGTAAAGGAGTAAAGGCTATGAATCCTCTAAGCAGGACAGCATGTCAGACACAAACAAAATCAAGGGGTGGACATATACTGCTTACAAAGTGCTTCAAAAATTAAAATACAGATTTTTAAAATTTCAGATTTTTAGAAGAGAAAGGAAAAACTAGAATGACAATTGAGTCAGAATTCAGCTAGCTGATTGCATCAGCCACTTCAGTTGTGTAATTGAAGAAGACAAAATAAAGACAACACCTGTGATTTTCAGTATTAGGATTCCTCACCTACAGCCTTGAGTGCAACACCAGAGTATGACATCACTAGTTACCACCCAATACTATTTGCTCACCCATGAAGCCCCCTAGCTATAAGGGCTTTCCCCTTTTCTAAATGCTGCTTGTTTGCAGTGAAAGGAGTCAACATTAACAGTGGCCTTACTCTTATCTCTATGAATAACTTTATATACTTGAGTTCAGATAGCAAGCAGATAGTCACTGCCAAGAATCAACAATATGAAAGAAATAAAATGGGCCTACCAGAAGCCTCCTTTCCCATTTCAGGTCAGAAAACCTGGAGCAGTATTGTTTGATTCAACCAATATACCAAACACGGAACATGCAACCAGTGTGGCATTGTGGTTAAGATGCTGATGGAGGATCCAAATGCAAGTTTCCTCAAGATCTTCTGCAGTTTATTTATATTTAGTCCAGCCTAGCCAATAAGGCAGTTTTTCTAGGGGAAAAATGAGATCCCTTTTGTGCTATTGTGTCCAGTTCTGGACATCACAGTTCAAAAAGAGAGAGAGTTCATGATTGTGACAGGTATAAATATGATAAATAAACCAGTGGCAAATTAGAACAAGTTCAGAAGAGGGCTAGCACAAATGGTGAGGGGACTGAAAAGTAGGCTTTATGAGGAATTATTAAAAGATCTTGATGTAGGTTGCTATAAAGAGAAGGGAGTTTTATATTGCCTACAAGGGTAGTGGCATAACGAGAAAGTTAAACCACAAAGAAACATGTTTAGGCTAGACATAACAGGAACTTCCTGACTCTATTACTGATCATCCAGTGGGAAAGGCTGCCACAAGAGTTCTCCTTTGCTTGTGGTTTTCCAACAGATTCCTTCATTGAGCAGAGCATTGGACTTTAAGGTCTAAATTGTCTTTTGACTCTATGTTTTCGACTTATGTTTTTTAGTCATTTTTTTTTCTTCTCTCATGTTACCAAATGCAATTTGAATGCAACTGTTGGAAAAGAAGATAAATTCAATGCTTTGAAGAATTGTATGAATTCTGGGTCCCATCAGAGAAGCAGAGTTTAAAGTAAAATTAAATGATTAATCAACAGACATAATCTTGGCTTCCTACTTGAAACATCTTCAAAGGTGCTCTTACTGTTGCAAATAGATTGCTCTTAAGCTACACGCAAATTCTTTTCTTACAGAAAACAGTATAATACATTTTAAAGTTCTTGCTCTTTAAAATGCATTATTGACTCTGGAAGCTTAAAAATGACCCACTTCTTATGTTTATGTTTATTCTTGGCTCTTCTGTATTGCAAAAGCATAATCTGTCATTGGCTTCTCCCAGAATAGGCATAAACTTTGTAGAGGCTTGTCATACACATACCAAAGTGCATAGCTGTTATGCCCCATGCTGAAAATTATATACACATAATTCATCGGCATGTGCTCAAAGGCAAGGGTCTATATTTGCTAGTATCAGTCATTTCTAGGTACTAATTTTGCTAAATATAGATAGTTTTCCTCCCTTTTGAATGCCTAACTCTGTCAAGCAAATTATATTGAATATTTTAAGGATATCCTGAATTTTGTAAAAGTAGAAAGGCAGACAACTTTCTCCTCTATGGAGGAGAAAGGCAGAGAACTATAAAGTCAAGAGAATAACAGTTACTTGGAAGAATACTTCTCTGGCTTCAATATAATTACCTCCTTCTGAGTTTCACATTACAGGTAGTCCTTGATTTATGACCAATTGAGCCCAAAATTTATATTGCCAAGCGAGACATTTGTTAAGTGAGTTCTGATCCATTTTATGATCTTTCTTAACACAGTTGTTAAGTGAATCACTGCAATTGCTAAGCTAGTAACATAGTTGTTAAATGAATATGGCTTCCCCATTGACTTTGTTGTCAGAATGTCACAAAAGGTGATCACATGATCCCAGGACACTGTAACCATGATAAATATGAGTCAATTGCCAAGCGTCTCAATTTTAATCATGTGACCATGGAGATGCTGCAAGTGTTGTAAGTGTGAAAAATGGTCCTAAGTCACTTTTTCAGTGTCATTGTAACTTCAAATGGTCATTAAATGAATTGTTGGGAGTCAAGGACTACCTGTATAGGTAGGATGATGGCCTTAAGCTCTAGGTAGGTTGATGCCTACAGAATCCCCTTCCATCCCCTCCTCTCACCATCCCCTCCCACTTGTGACTGTATAACTGTAACTTTGTCACTTGTATCCTTACAATTTATATTGATTGTTTCCTAGTATAATTAATTGGTTATTGTACCCTATGACTATTATTAAGTGTTGTACGTTATGATTCTTGACTCTTGGTGAATGTATCCTTTCTTTTATGTACACTGAGAGCATAAGCACCAAGACAAATTCCTCGTGCGTCCAATCACACTTGGCCAATAAATAATTCTATTCTATCTATTCTATGATAATATTATTAGCCTTTCTTTGTTTTATTGGATTTTTAGACCTTTTAGATTATTTTAAAGTTCCTTTGGAAGCATCCAAGAGTTGCTTTGAGTTGCAACAGGATACAAATGGAACAAATGAATGAAGAAAATGCCTCTACTTTTCTACAGCATCAAAAATAAATAATTACAATTAAGGTTTTCACCAACAAATTAAACTGGGGCTTGAACAATAAATTATATATTCAAAGGTTGTGTTGACAAATTTTGTTTAGCCAAATTTTAAAGTATAGTGCATGCTTATTCTTCCAGGAGTAATAGTACATTATCAGTGGTGGGATTATTATTTTTTTACTACCGGTTCTGTGGGCATGGCTTGGTTGGCATGGCAGGGGAAGGATACTGTAAAATCTCCAGTCAGAGGTGGTAGTTGCTGGTTCTCCAAACTACTCAAAATTTCCACTACCGGTTCTCCAGAACTGGTTAGAACCTGCTGAAACCACCTCTGATTATCACCATTTTTGCTACAGTGCTGTATTATATCAATTATATCAAAAACTCTTTGGAATACAACTAAGTAAGGCATTTACATATTTAAAGCTGAATTTCCATTTAAGAATCTAGTTCACCCTGATAATATCTACTAATAGCAATAGCACTTAGACTTATATACCATTTCACAATGCTTTACAGCCCTCTGCTTACAGAGGGCTGTATACAGAGTCAGCATATTGCCCCCAACAATCATTTTACCAACTTCAGAAGCATGGAAGGCTGAGTCAACCTTGAGATGCTTAGAATCAAACTGCCAAACTGCAGGCAGCTGGCAGGCAGCAGAATTAACCTACAGTACTTCACTCTAACCACTGTGCCATCACAGCTTTTCTAATAATACCTAATAAAAAAAGAATTACTGATGTATATGACCAAAGCCTATGAACTATTGTTTCTTAAAATATATTTTAACCTTAGACACTTATTATCTTGTAAACAATTGGCAAATCAAATAAATAAATAAAAATAAATAAATATTACATCTCCACAGGAGATAAGAAGAAAACACTAAAATTCTATTATAGTTTATATGATACCTAAATACATGAACAAAAATCAAAATTTCATGAATCAAGATTTCTTTCCTTTTTAAAGCATTTTCCTTCATATATTAGCATGTGTGTTTTGTATGCCAGTGAGTGATCATGCAAAATAATACAAAAAGAGAAAAGTAGGTTAAAATAGTTTAAATAAATTAAAAATGACAAGGAGAGATATAAATAAATATTTGCTCCATATTCAGCATCAGAAGTGGTATTCAGCAGGTTGTGACCAGTTCTGGAGAACCGGTAGAGGAAATTTTGAGTAGTTTGGAGAACCGGCAAATACCACCTCTGACAGGCCCCATCCCCATCTATTCTCTGTCTCCTGAGTCCCAGCTGATTGGCTGGGTCTTCTTTTGTTGCCCTGCACAGGAGAACAAAGCTGGAAAGCAGGTTAGTGGGATGGGGAGGGAATAGGATTTTGCAGTAACCTTCCCCCAGGAGTGGGGAGGGAATGGGGATTTTGAAGTATCTTTCCCCTGCCATGCCCACCAAGCCATGTCACACCCACCAAGCCACGCCCACAGAACTGGTAGTAAAAAATTTTGAATCCCACCACTGTTCAGCATCATCATGAACTCCTATATTAAATAACCTTCCTTGGAACATCACTGCAGAATTGTCTTTCTGGCCAATAGAATTAAAAGAAAAACTGAGAAAAAAAAAACAGTTATGTGGAAGATAAATACAGTACTTTAGATTTTAGAACTGACTGTTGATATTCTAAAAAAAGATATTGAATTTCTAATGTTTCCAGCAGACAATGTTAGCTCAAGGAATGGAAATAATGCTGTTTCTTATTATATCAACTTCATCTAAAAAGCAGGGTATGGTTTTAGGACCTTCTGGATATCAAGTATGTAAAATATAACCATTTTTATTTTAATTTTTTTAATTAATTAGTTTATAGGATAAGGTCAGAGAACATTTTAAAAGCTTCTGGTTATAGTAACGTTTCCTCAGATTTTATACTAGAATTCAGAAGTGAGAAAAGATTTCCTCCTGATAAATTTGGCACTAAATATATCAGATTGTTATGTTGTTGTTCATTTTTTCTTGAGTGATTGTGAACTATGCAAAGTGTGATCAAGCAGGAAACCCCAAAGGAGGGGTACTTCTCCTGAAATAAGAGTCCCACCAGTTGGAAATATCATTAGCCTTATGGTTACAAAGAATCTGTTGTATATTTACACCATTACCTTTCTCAGATATATTTTATTCCCAACCAAGCACAGGTTGCCACAACCATATCGGTTGAGCCCAGTGGTGGGATTCAATTTTTTTTTACTACTGGTTCTGTGGGCGTGGCTTGGTGGGCATGGCAGGGGAAGGATACTGCAAAATCTCCATTCTATTCCCACTCCAGGGGGAAGGTTACTGCAAAATCCCATTCTCTCCCCACCCCACTAACCTACTTTCCAGCTCTGTTCTCCTGTGCAGGGCAACAAAAGAAGACCCAGCCAATCAGCTGGGACTCGGGAGGCAGAGAATAGATGGGGGCAGGGCCAGTCAGAGGTGGTATTCGCCAGTTCTCCAAACTACTCAAAATTTCTATTAGGGGTTCTCCAGAACTGGTCAGAACCTGCTGAATACCACCTTTGGTTCAGCCCAAGGAAAGCACCCATTAGAAGGACATTTATACATTAGAAAAATAATTATATTGTTCCACTACTCACCATGCCCTCACTGAAAAAGGAATAGCAATGCTAGATGTGAACAGTTTCCCTTACTGG
Organism: Notechis scutatus; assembly: GCF_049901735.1. Taxonomy (NCBI): domain Eukaryota; kingdom Metazoa; phylum Chordata; class Lepidosauria; order Squamata; family Elapidae; genus Notechis; species Notechis scutatus. The sequence continues at coordinate 99,225,821 of NC_142009.1, forward strand.
TGAGATAATCTAATTTGCTAGAAGGCTAACATCCTTTTATTATATTTGTTTTCTACAAATCGGAAAAAGAGACTTGGCAGGAAAACTCTTGTGAATTAAGGGGCTATTACAGGCACATTGGTAATTCCTTTGAAGGAAAAGCTGTAACCGTGGAGTAAAAACCTCTTCAGGAACTTCAAAGTTGGGCTGCATGGATAGCTGTGCTTGGAGCCAAGATACACATTCATAGGCATGCATAATTCCCCTGTCACACTCCCCTTTTCACATACAACCTTTCATATAGAGATCACAATGTTTGTGTGTGTGAGAGAGAGAGAATAAAAAAGAGAGGGAAGAAGGGGGAAGAGGAAGAGAGGTGGTGGGTCTCTCCCTATTATAATTTCTCTATTAGCAGCGGAGGAGCATTAATCCTGCTGGTCAAACCCCTGGGCCAGAGTCTTTAAGCGTATTTTTCTGTCTCACTTTCCTAGAAGAGATGTGTAAGCAAAACACAGATCAAAGAGTTTCTGCTTGCTTTGCCACCCCTAGGTGGTAATTCAATTGCCGATTGGTGTTTTCTCTGTAATTGTAAATTGCACTCTCTTGCTCTTCCTAAAATAGGGAGGGGAGGACTTATTTGATCTTTTTTTCAGAGAATAAGCATTCCTTTACAACCCCATCTTCAATCTGCCAGGAAGAAAAAACAGAACAACCCTTTCAATGTAGGACTTCTTCAAACAGGCCAATTTTTTTACAAAAAATAAAATAAAATCCCAATAATAAACCCCAAACCCTATAAGTGCCAGAATAGTCAAATGCTTTCACTCTGGCATTTTACAGAATACAGAATAACATAGTTGGAAGGGACCTTGGAGGTCTTCTAGTCCAACCCCCTGTTCAAGCAGGAAACCATATACCATTCTGGACAAATGGCCATCAAATCTCTTCTTTAAAAACCTTCAGTGATGGAGCATCCACAACAAGTTTGAGTTGTCATCAAGGCCTCAAACGTTCTCATTAACAAAAGAAGCACCTTGATGCTTCAAGAAACTATCTTCCACATATAGTCTTGCATGACTTTCAAGGTAAATACATTGAAAGTTTTCTGCCATGCCACGAGACTCCTTAGCTTTTGCTGCAGCAGAGTAGCAGAATACATTTCTAGAAGTGCAGGGAACAAATGCATGTAATCGTGTGACAAAGCTGCACAAAAAATGGGAATATTTGGTGTGTAGGTCTTTTGTAAAGTAACATTCAAAACAGTACTCTGCTTACATTTGTTTTTCAACAAACGAGGGGGGGATTGAATCAGTTCTGAATGTGAGGATTTCTTTCTGAATTGACTCCTTGATGCAGCTTTTAAAAAGTTGCTATGTACTTCTAAGCACCCTTAACATTGCTCTTACAGAGCTGTGCCATATAACTGAAGAGTGATACTGAAGAATTCAAATGCTAATTTGATTTTTTTTAAAGCAAGAAAATAAACAAGCACTTAGAAAAACTACCCCTGTTCTTCAGCTATTTCTCTTCCTTGTACTGAATCTGCTTTGTTGAGGATATTGAAGAAACAGGAATAGAAATACTTACTTGAATAAGCAAGAAGGGGGAAGAAATATTTTAAGTATTGTTCATTGTTTCTATTCCAGTTTTTATATAACTGGATAACTACAGATATGAAGTGTTCACAATTAACGGAATAACAGACTAGAATTACAGAATAACAGAGTTGGAACTGGAAGGGATCTTCAAGGTCTTCTAATACAACCCTCTCCTCAAGCACGAGACTCTATACCAAATTCAATCTCTTATCAATTATTCTACAATTATTCTAAAGAGATTTCTACCTATGGTTTTCACTCTGTATTCACCAGTCACATTACTCACAAATCCCTAATCACCTTCAGTTCACTATCATTGCTCTTGGAAATAATAATACCTTCCCCTCCTTTGCCCTCACTTCACATTAAAGAAAGCATTTTTTTTCTTGCCATGTATACCTCCGAACTAGACTGTATTGTTTCTCTGTGTCATGTAATATAGATGGGTAAGTGGATATAAGCATTATTTTGTATGTATTTATTTTGTCATGTTTATGTAGTGTATATTGGAGGTGGTGACCCTTTGAGAGTTGTATCAATAAAATTTCATTTTAGTGTATGTGGATTAGTGTATATTTAAAATGATAATAGTTATTCTAAGTCTAAATCCAAGTCTAAATATAAAACATTGGCACTCCTCATTCAGATTTGTGTGTCTGGAGAAAGTTGAGTTGGAACTAGGAGGGGGGAAGGGGGGTGTTCAGTAACTATCAAAATACTGGCAGTTTGGGTGGCTTTTCCCCAAACTTTAACTCTAGTTGATAACTGTAGTGTAGATAAGAACTTCAGGCTGTTGGGGAAGCAGAATACCGATAATTATTTTCTTCAGCTCAGGTGCTCAGGTAGGAAATGGGTGAGGTGAAGGTTCACCCAGAAGTAGGCACTGCTTATACTGTGTAAGATCACTGCAAACACATATGATACTTCCAACCCCACTCCTCATTCCTATCAGAATAAATCCCTCCATTACCCCCACCATTCTGTCAGAACTGATGAAGCCCCTTGGATGAGAAGCAAAACATTTTCTTCTTCCTCAAGGAAGAAACAGTCCAGTTGCCTTTTGAAAAAGCACCTTTGAGACAACTATGAATGACTGAGAATCTCCACAGTAAGCAAAGAAAACCAAAATTGTCAGTTACTTTTACAGGGATTGTGAAACTGAATAGCAGATGTAAGATGGAGTTCACTGATTAGATTGCCTGGATTCCTTCTGTTAGGACATGGAACAGAGCCAGTATTGCACCCAAGATCCTGGAGATATGGCAAAACAAGAGCAGACTCAACTAAAAACCATACTATTCCCAAGCCCCAAGATTTCAAAATAAATAAATGATCCATTTTTGCAGCCAAATCTCATCCTAATGCAATAGGGTGATTCAGTTTTAAAACAAGCCAACATTGTGAGAGCAGCTCCAAAGTGAGGCGTAGGAGCCTTGCAAAGAGTATTATTTATTTTATGTACTTAATTTTTATCCTGCCTTTATTATTGCTTGTAAATAACTCAAGGTGGCAAACATACCTAATATTCCTTCCTCCTCCTATTTTCCCCACAACAATACTGTGAGGTGTTTTGGGATGAGAGAGTGTGACTGGCTCAAGGTCACCTAGTTGGATTTCATGCCTAAGGAGAGACTAGATTTCACAGTCTCCTGGTTCCTAAGCCAGTATCTTAACTGGCTTAAGGATTCAAAACAAACCTCTGTCCAACAAGTGTGTACTAACAAAAGGTGTCCTTCACATTTGCTGGAGAGCAACAAGACCAGCTGCAGCTAATTGCAGCCAGAGATATGCGTGGAAAGCAGAGGGGTTAAAAAAGTCCAGATGGCACATTCAAAGCCCTGCTCCTTTCTCCAGGCACACTATGCAGGCAAAAAGTTTGCAAGTCATCCCAAGTCACCTATATGTGAATTGGGCACCTATATAAATTTGTTTAATAAATAATTTTTTAAGAAGAGGTAGCGCTTCAATCATTTACTTGTGGCCATCATCTTGATGCTTTTGATTCTCCTCTGTGGTTGTCCCAGAGAACTGCCCTTGAGAAGGTCCATGCTTGGCCAAGAGCAGTAAGGTGTGAAGGCATAGAAAACTAAGTTTCTGGGGAGAATGGTGAGGAAGACAGGCAACAGAGGGGAAGGAACACCTCCTCTTCTCCATGGTCTTCCAATAGCAGGAAAAGCATTATTTTTCTGCTCATCTCTTTGTTTGACTTCCAGGCTGCTTCAGAGGCAGCCTGAAGATAAAGATGGAAGCCTCAGCATGAAGGTATGTCCTCACCAAAGCAGACCATTTTGATGCTGAGGCATATAGGGGATGGGAGATGGATGAGTCCTTTTCCGTTCCATAACAAATTTTGGATGGGTTTGCACGGTTGGAAAAATACTGACCTTACTGTTTTTTTTATACTTCTTGAGAATATAGGTTTACTGATTGATGAGGGAAGCCAACTCATTAGCAATTCTCATTGTTACTCATCCCAATAGTTGATTGTATTTATACATTAATGATCCAAGAATGTTGCTTTTTATTATTAAAAGGGAATGAGAAACATTTTTCTGGTCTGTTGCCATTTGTACAGTTTGAATTATATTATAATTTCCTGATGGATGTTTACTTTATTGTTTCTTCATGGCAATAAAACAATAGTATCACACAATTTACAGGCCCTGGGTTTTCCTCTCCTTCTCCTCCTCCTTCTTGACATACATTGACATACATTGTAGGGACATGCCTAAAATATGAAATCACTCATTGAAACCATGACTGTTGGCATTACAAACTGAAAATATTTTCCAATTCAAAGTTGTCTCAGTCAAAACTCATCTTTTTTAATACAGCAAAATTCAGAAATTGAATTTCATGCAGAAAATAATACATTTAATGCAGTCACATGCAGGTTTTATTTTCTTCTCCCATGTTTGCATTTACTTCTTGGCATCATGAAGTAAATCCTAGGATTTTGTGGAGCAACTATAATCTGCCTCATTGAAATGCTTTTGCCTCACAGAAGCTTGATGTTCCACCTTCACACCAGTGGTGGGATTCAGTCACACCACTTTGGGAAAACCAGTTGTTAACTTTCTGAGCAGTTTGGTGAACTGGTTGTTGGAAGAAATCATTAGGGCAGAGAACTGGTTGTTAAATTATTTGAATCCCACCACTGCTTCACACTTTGCAAAACTTACAAACTTTGCAAAGCCCAAACTGTTTTGTGTGCAGAGACATAGCAGTCTTTACTAGATAGATCTGAAGTTTCTGGTTGTCAGATAAAAATAATGAATTCTCAGAGGAAGAATTAGAATGTATTTTTTTTTTTACTTAATTGGATTTGTTAAAGCTGCCTAACTCCCAAAAGATTCTGAGAGACTTGGGCAAAGCCATCACCTGCAGCCAACCAAGTTCCTCCTCCCCCTCTTGGGTCATGGACCTTTTGTCCTCCTGAATTTCCACTTCCCTTCTTCCAGGAAAGCCAGCTGGTCTTTTTTCCTTCCCAATCAGAAACCAACAACTGCTCTGCACACTTAACCTCTTTCTCCAATTTCTTTCTCCAGTCACTGTTCCCTCTGTTTTCCTCTCCTTTCTCCAATTTTTAGGCTGGGCAGACACCTTGCCCACCAGTAACTGAGGAAATGAGTGTCCCTTCCTATAGTTCTAACTTGCCCACATCTATATACCAGTCAATGGGACTGCCATCTCACATCTCGACACAACAGCCATGGCTAGTAGCCAGATCAGCTCATCAGGCCTTGTAACAGTGCCCCTGTCCTTCAAGGCCAGAATAGAATTTTTTTTCTCCTTTTACTCTCTGCAATAACTGTCTCACATCAGCAGAACAGAAGTCATGCTGGACCTCTAACACCCATATGCCACAGCAAGGCTGGATTTTCAGCTGAGGAAGATGTCAATTATGAGATATCACACATCGTGTTGTATGCCTAGCAGAAGAGCACAAACCTATTTCATATATAGCTGGTTAGAGTGAGGGCAGCAAGATTAGAGTATCATGATTTCCAGTCAGTTCTGGGATGGGAATATGGTTCTGCAGCTGTGTGAAGTCCCATGTCCTGAAGGGGTGAGAAAATAGTTCTGTTCACATTTTGGCCAGCAAGCTTGGCTGATTGATTGATTTTTTTAACTCCAATTCAATTTAGACCATTGGAAATTCATTAAATTTGAACTACATTACATTTTGGTTTATAAAATATTTTCTGCTAGTTTTGAGTGGGTAAAAATAAATGCAGGGGAAAGGTGGTTAAAAGCATTCTCCTGTTTATTCTTAAAAATATTTCATTACCTGCTCGACACTGACACTCTTCACAGACTCTTGAATCTCATATTGGTTTGCTCTTCTTGTAACAAATTTCCATTAAATTGATTCTTGCTGGCTATCACCCAAAGCTGGAAAGATTCCCCCCCACCCAAAATTATTTGCTACCTGATCATCAAATAATGTAAACCTTAATCAATTTCATCCTCTCTCCCAAATTATTAACACATTTCTCCCGTTCTTTTCCCTGCCTGAAAGAAATTGGATTGAATTGCTTGACCTAGCACAACAGCTATCTTTCTGATGTTTTGAATAGGGTTTGAAGTCTCTTCTTCATCTGACAATAGTTGCTGTGGAGATGAGGACCATCTGGAAAGAACTTTCTGAACTGTAAATTCTGAACCATTTGGCTTAAGGTTTCTACTTCTGTTTCATCAGCTGGTATTCTTTAAGGAATAATAGGGAAGTTTATCTCTATAACTCCATCATACAATGTAGAAATGCTTTTAAGAGAGCAACTACAAGGGATAAAGCTGTTCAATACCACAGACAATACTGCTACCCTACAAAAAGATCTTGACTATGTATCCGAATGGTCAAACAAATGGCAACTTCAAATCTCAACAAATAAATGCTCTGTCTTACATATTGGCAAAAAAAATCAGAAAATAAAATACAAGCTGAATAGTCAAGATCTTGTTGATGACCCAAGCTCTGTAAAGGACCTTGGAATACTCACCTTTAATGATCTGAGTGCTAGAGCCCACTGCAACTACATAGCCAAAAAGGCATTAAGAGTTGTTAACCTAATCCTACGTAGCTTTTTCTCTGGCAATATCACACTACTAACCAGAGCATACAAAACATTTGCTAGACCAATACTCGAATACAGTTCATCAGTCTGGAACCCTCATTACGTATCTGATATTAGCACAATTGAGAAAGTCCAGAAATATTTCACAAGAAGAGTTCTCCACTCTTCTACTCGTTGTAGAATACCTTATGCCACCAGATTTGAAATTCTAGAACTAGAAAACCTTGAATTACGCCGTCTTCGGTCTGACTTAAGCATGGTATATAAAATCATACATTGCAATGTCCTACCTGTCAATGAATACTTCAGCTTCAACCATAACAACACAAGAGCACACAATAGATACAAACTCAAAGTAAACCGCACCAAACTTGATTGCAGGAAATACGACTTCAGCAATAGAGTAGTCAATGTCTGGAATACTCTACCCGACTCTGTAGTCTCCTCCCCAAACCCCAAAAACTTTAACCTTAGACTGTCTACCATTGACCTCACCCCTTTCCTAAGAGGTCTGTAGGGGGCGTGCATAAGCGCACCAACGTGCCTACCGTCCCTGTCCTATTGTTTCTCTATTCTTTTATTTTTCTTATATGTACCCATCTCATGTATTCACAACTATGTATACACTTATACTTATTATCTTGTAAACAATTGACAAATCAAATAAATAAAATAAATAAAATAAATAAAAACTTATCTTCTCTCAAGAAGAGAAATCAAGGATTGAGGTAAGGATTTTCATGAAACAGAATATGTTTATTTCAATATTTAATATTTCTCGAGGCATTCTCAACATGAAGGAAATGCTTTATTCATTAATAATATCAATGTGCATATTTGCCTCTATGCCTATTTTCATATCACTATGACCCCCCATCTCTCAAAAGCAATTTGAAACTGTTTTGCAATTGTCTTTACTTCTGCTAACATCAAATGCTTAGAACTTGAAGGAATTGATTAATGTCCTATCCAGCTGACCAATAGAACAATACAAATAATGGCATTGAACCAGTTCCCCAATTCAGAATCATACAAGTTCCAAGTAACAAAAATCACACTCTCCATTCTAGCCAACAATGACAGATAATTATTATTGTCCCTCTCTGCTGTTTTTCATTACATGCATGCTCTTTTTGATTAAGCCTCACATAATTGTCTTTAGAGGAAGACACTAAGCAGCCAAGACACCATTCTTCTGTTATACTGAAAAGACCCTTTTCAACATACCCCTTTTGTTGAATTGTAATAGAAGACAAGCATTATTACCATTTTTATTCCATTAATACATTTCTCTGCACATACCAGTTGCATTTTTCCAGATGCAATTAAATTGGGAAGAAAATCCTACATTTCCATACCCTTGTTTCTATAAGAGGATCTATAATCAAGTTCAGTTTTTAAAAGTTTCTCCATCTTGGGTGTATTGAATTAATTTACAAAACCCTTTTGGATCCTTATACTAAAGTCATAGTTAATCTATGTAGATTGTAGATTGGCTTTAGACCATCCTACTTCTGGTACAGCAATATTATAGACTCATGCTTTGAATGACACCCCAGAAAGAACTTTTATCCAAGGCAATAATCTTTTTTGTAGAGAAAACTGATACTAATATTACCTCAAAATGTTGTTAGTTTCCCAGTTGGCTTTTGTATATTCATTAATAATGTTAAAAATCCAACTGAATACAAATATCTTAATTCTGACAAATAATCATGCCCATGTGTCAATGACTCTATGTGCTGGTCTCATTATTTTAGCAAAGACTGAGGCTCTATATAATCCATTCTTTGAATGAGAAAAAATAAAGATGTAGCATTTGCGTCATGGAGAGAAACTAAGCCTCTATGAACCAAAATAATCATTTTGGAAAACAAGCTTTTAAGACAACTGCAGAGGTGTCCTAATCAGCAAAATGATTCCATGACAAACAGCATGGCATGACACAAGTGTCACTCATTTTCTACATGCATGTTGCAGTGCCCAAACAAAAGGGGTGGAAATTGTGTCATTCCAAATTGACGCCTGTTTCATAATTTACCCATCTTCCCCTCCCCATTGCCTTTGGTTCAGTGCAAGAAATCCAAAACTAGAACATACATAGGACTTTTCAGAACTGTTTCTTTCAACATCATTCTGCTCTTGGTTATTCCAGCGCGAAGGACATGGAACAGTGGATTTAGATTACAGGAATGCTAGTTTTGATCAAATGTTAGAATTTTGTCCCCAACAGTTAGAATAATTTGGCAATAAAAAATTTTACCCAGAGACTTGGTGGGCTACCATTTCCTGGATCCATTGAAGCAGAGAACTTGGCTTTCTAATTCCATAATTCCACATTTTTTTTACCTAAACGATTCTTCTATGATTCCTACTTTGACTACATTGATTCTATTATCCTTATATAATTTTATATTATTCTAATTATAATATCCTAAATTAAATGAGTATTTTGTATGAATTTTAATATGCTAATGAAGCATGTAATCCTAAAGTATTTAAGAAGTTCTGAACCCAAGAAAACTTTTCAAAGAACAAGGTAGGTGGGACAATTCAAGTTAGGGTATTTGGCCAATATTACATTTAGCTTGAAAAAGGAAAGAATAAGAGAGCAGAGGAGAGAAAGGGAGAGAAAGGAAGGAAGGAAGGAAGGAAGGAAGGAAAGAAAGAAAGAAAGAAAGAAAGAAAGAAAGAAAGAAAGAAAGAAAGAAAGAAAGAAAGAAAGAAAGAAAGAAAGAAAGAAAGAAAGAGGCAGCTTTAATTCCCTTTACCTTTTTTGATTACTAATTATGTATAGTCAATTCACATTAGCACACAATGAATGTGTCTGAAATGAGGGGGGGGAATGAAGATTCAAGTCCTTTACTTGTATTATATGTTTATGTTACTAAGCACATGCCAAAGAATATTAAAGAAGAGGAGAAAAAAGTTCATAAACAGAACTACAAGACATATATTTTATTTTCCAAAATATGCTTGAGGGACAACATTACAGTAAAATGTTTATGACATGCATATGTTGCTTTTATGTCTACAATTTAATCTATAGGTCATTAACCATATCTTAGGACTAGACTTAGTAGGGATACCAGCTATCATATAGATAGACAGACAGACAGACAGACAGACAGACAGACAGACAGACAGAGCTAGGTAGGTACATAGATAGGTAGTTATATAGATATAGATAGATAGATAGATAGATATAGATAGATACAGATATATAGATATAGAAAAACACAGAATACCAGTAAAGAGCAGTAAATAAGTACAGAAAACTATAATTGATGCCATTGATGCTTGATGTCATTTAGTGCTTATTTTGATTTTTTTCAGCCCATATATCTCAGCCCTAACCAGAAGACATTTGAAATTGATACAAGAGCCATACAAGGACTGTGAGTTGGCTATTCTGATATTCCTCTATATTAGTAGAACATTTTCCTGTTGCTTTTGCTGAGTGTTTCATAGAAGATACATCTGGCTAAATGCTGGAGTATCCAATTTTGTTTGAGATATTTTATTTAATAAAGACTATATAATTGTCAAAGATTGCATGCCTGGTACTTTGAATCATATTCAAAAATGGTCCAGGTTCTTTTCAGACAAATTACAGCCTTTGAGGATTAGGTCAATCATTTCAGTTTATTTCCAGACTAGTTTTCAATTCTTGTCCAATACTGGGACTGAGAAGGGAGGAAAAGTCAGCACAAAGCCAGTTACATCTTCAGGGGAAATTATCTTGCATCTTTCCTCTGTGTAGTCTCAGCTAGCTTAATTCTTGTCCAGGAAAGAAGAAAACAAGGTAGACTGGAAACTATGTTGACTTGACTTCTGCTGTCATTCAAGGGCAGAAGAGAGAATGAATGACACTTTTCTAAACAAGTTGACCTCTGTAAGTAATTCATTAAAACTACTGTTCAAGTCAAGTTGAACAAGGATATGTTTTAGGGAAGAAATAGCTACTTCATGCTATCAACAAAGACATTCCTAGATGAGGATGATAGAGTCAACAAATGACAAATGGACAGTAAGCCAATGACTATAACTTTTCCCCCTCTTTTAATTTAAATGCATGATCTTGTGGGGGAGGGGGGAATGATGGTCTTTTTCTTCCTTTTTTTATTATGACAAAGGTGTCCTCTACATATCAGAACCATACTTGAGTGTTTTGGGACCAAAACACTTCCTGCCAGCAATCAACACCTAGATAAGTAGAGATTAACACCAAGATTAACACCAGGCCAGCAATCAAAAAGTAAATACCCCAATCAAGGAACTACAAATGCAGACAAACAAGCTAACAATAAACAACAAGGAATCAAGGAACCACTAAGAATATTCCCATGATCCCTGGAATAAAAGAGAGAGAGCAAACCCCACATCCTTCTAGCACTGGTGATGTTACCTAGCTTGGAGAGCACCAAGGATCCTACAATTTAGAAAGATGATAGATAGATGATAGATAGATAGATAGATAGATAGATAGATAGATAGATAGATAGATAGATAGATAGATAGATAATTTGAGAATAAGGGACAAAAATGGCTGCATTGATTGATAATGTTGTATATAGGCACAATGTAAGAAATGAAGGCAACTCCAAAATTGAATATTTCTGGTTAAATGCATATCCTGCATTTAATCTTGGTGGGAAAGCATCAAATAATTGCAAAGTAGTTTGAGTATGATGCTTTGTCAGCAAGTCCTCCAGGCAAGTCAGCAGAGTTTATGCCACATCATCAAACTGAAATTGGGCAATAGGCTCTCCTTTTTAAAAAGGGCCCCCAATATTTTGCAAAACAACATGGATGCTACTAGAAGGGAAAGAATAGGAAGAAATGCTTCTTGAACTCTTTGTTTGAATAGCAAATGAGGGAGAGGCAGAACAGTAGACAGAAATCTTGCCAATGTGTGTCGGTAAATGAAACATCATTGGTTAAGGGTGGCTAGAATATACACATAGCAAAATTTAATTTAGTTCTGAAGAAAACCACAAGAGTAGAAACCTTGAAACATGAAGTTAAAGGAAGGGCAAGTTGCCCAGTACGACTTCTATATCTATATCTATATATATACAACACAGCGCTGTCTGTGAATAAACCTCAGGAACCTTTTTTTTTCTTTACAAACAGTATTTTACATACTAGGAAGTTATTCTGTCTGGTTCCACTTAGCTCAATGTATTTGCATATTTATTCACTACATCACAGAATTATCCCTGGCAGTTTTGGTTCTGCTGTTTGGAATTAACAAACACCAGCTTCTACAAATTAAAACAAATCCAAACATCCTTAATAAGTACTAAATAAAGAATCAGAAAGTTTCTGATCTGAGTTTACAATAACTAAAACTTCAGTTCTCTACCAATTTTCCTGGAAGTAAGTTTTTACTGACATGCAAGGAATTACTTTTAACTGTTACAGATAGATTTAGTACATTTTATTTATCAAAGGCTTTTACAATAACTTATACTAAAAAATCTACCAAAAGCCTCTTTAAGATAATAACCTCTTTGAGGTAATTACCGGAAACTGAATGAGATCAGAGGTACTATTTTTAAAATAAGTATTTTCTTCACAGCCAGCCTTCACTGTTTACCTTGGTAATCTTTCTTATTCCTTTTCTTTCCATAGTTCAAGCTGGAAAACCAACTTTCCATTTTGAGCTTTATTTTTCTCAGTCTAAACTTCTTTCAAAATTAACCCAAGATGCCTACAATTGTATAAGCATGGTAATGAATATTCTGCAATGGATTTTACTCAGAGGTGGTGGTATTCATGCCTTGTTTTTGCTAGCAGAGGCACTGGGGGCTGGTCCTTTGCTATTTCCAGGCTGGCCCCACAGGCCAGATCTAAGCATCTCATGGGCCGGATCAAAGCCTTGAGTTTGGCACCCCTGATCTAGGCTGTAAAAATCTAGATAGACATTAAAATGATAGCAGCGTTTTTTGTATTTCATTGTTACCTTTTAATAATTCTCTGCAGCTTTACAGCTCATATCTGGTAATCCTAGATAAAAATGTCTCATATGTGACAAGCTACATGTCAAAATAACATCTCACCATCCCTTGAGTCAGTTTAGTTTTCTGATGTTATTTTGGAAACAACATTAAGCTACAATTGGTTGATGCTGCAATTCCAGGTGTTATCTGTGTTATGAATTTAAGAGTACATCTAAGAAGCTGAGTGCAAACTGGGATTAAAAATGAAATAATGTTTTCCCTGTTGTATGTTTGGAAGGTCAGATCAGATCAGATCACGTGCAAATCTAAACTATGGTCAAAAGTGTTATGATGGAATTATAAGTGGAGTGCAGTGAATAAAAGGATATGATTTATTTTTAAATTAATTTTCCAAAGAGTTTCATGTAAAATATATTGTTTAGGCTGCATTTATTTATTTATTTATTTGATTTGTCAATTGCTTACAAGATAATAGGTATAAGTATATACATAGCTATGAATACATGGATACATATAAGAAAATAAAAGAAACAATAGGACAGGGACGGTAGGCACTTTGATGCGCTTATGTACACTTTGTTGTTGTTGTTGCATTGTTGGTTTCACGTGAATTCTTAGAATTAACTGTTGTAGGTGAATAGAATTATATATGACAATGAAATAATTGTCTTCTATTTTCCTGTGTTCTTCTTTGACAAGCCTCTGTATGAAACATATAAGATTCTCTGTATACCTTTTAAAATCTTTTTGGAGCCATTATTTTTTAAAATCTGTCACACCTCATGCTATCCAAGAACAGTTTTTCAGGGTGTGTTATAAGAAGTAAAGTAACAACATTCATTAAGCTCAGTCTGGATTAAACACTGACCTGGAACAAAAAGCCATTTAACATATTGCAAAGGGACAGGTTGTTACTCCATATAACAGATTCAACTGTTGGTACATACAACTTCCTTGCACCCCAAAAAGTAAGTTGTAGTGTAGGAAGTAATAGTAAATTCTAAGCATAGTGCACTGTAGTACATCTCCTTATTACTTTTGAATGCATGCTATTGAAATGAGGCACAATCCTACCTTTTAAATCAATATAACTGCACCTTTTTTAAATAAAAAGGTTTCCTTATTTTAGATAAGGAACCTAGAAAGCTGCCTCACAGTGAGTCAGATCATGTGTCATCTAGTAAGTATTGCCAATGCTTACGCTAACTGGAAGCTCCCCAGGGTTTCAGAGTGCCCTCAAACAGATCATCCAATCATGAATTGGATGAACTAAAATTATGGTGCTTCATCATGAATCAGACAATGGTATTCCTACTTAATCAAACAACAAAACAAGAAATTGCTGCTGGTCCTTGAGAGTGAAAGTTGGGATATAAATCTAACAAAGCAATCAATTAGTATGTAATGTCAATAAATCTAGCCTGAAGCTAGATTTGTAATTCCAGAGTCCTCTGTCTAGATAACAGTTGAGAGTGGATCTCTTCATATTGATTGATTTATAGTATATGAGAAGACATGCTAATTTTAATCTATCTATCTATCTATCTATCTATCTATCTATCTATCTATCTATCTATCTATCTATCTATCTATCTATCTCCAATAATTATTTCCTAATAGGGGATATTAGAAACAAAAACAAACTCCTCCAGACAGCGTGTATGTCAACCTTTGTTAAAACTGCCCATTTGTTGATAGAAATAAAAAGAAATAGAAATAGAAAAGCAAAAATGGGCTGAAAGGAGACTTCATATTTTGCTTTATATTTATCTTTCTGCAGTGGTGGGATTCAAACATTTTTACTACTGGATTTGTGGGCATGGTTTGGTGGGCGTGGCTTGGTGGACATGGCAGGGGAAAGATACTGTAAAATCTCCATTCCCTCCCCACTCCTGGGGGAAGGTTACTGCAAAATCCCATTCTCTCCCCACTCCATTAACCTGCTTTCCAGTTCAATTCTCCTGTGCAGGGCAACAAAAGAAGACCCAGTCAATCAGCTGGGGCTCAGGAGGCAGAGAATAGATGGAGGCAGGGCCTGTCAGAGGTGGTATTTGCAGGTTCTCCAAACTACTCAAAATTTCCATTACCGGTTCTCCAGAACTGGTCAGAACCTGCTGAATACCACCTCTGTCTATCTGGAAGATCTCAATGCCAGTTCTTTTCTCTTTTTTATTAATGAAATATGAAACTCTGGAGATTATGATTTATGGGACCAATTATCTACTTTGCAGATTCCACTGCATCTGATTTCATGTGAAAATTTCAGATTAAGTTTAGGATGAGCTGGCTTTTCATTAAATGTTTGGGTCATTCAACTGACCTTTAGTTCAAGAGAAATAAATATATGGCTTTCCAGATGTTGTATATCATTACAAGAAAACTGGGGATGTTTGAACTGCCTTCATGCATTCATTGTATGCAATTATTATGGAAAGTGATAAAAGCTACAAACAATAGGGCTAAGTATTGCTGTTCCTAATATGTGTTGATGAGACTCTTCCACATCAGCTGTGTATACACTACAAGTAACCATTGAGAGAGGTGCATCTTGCAGTCAGTTAGTTATATGGATAGAGGCTTCAGCTCATTTACAATGCACAGGGATGCTTTCTGCAAAATGGAAATTACTCTGCTCACAAATTCTCCAGAGATCCAGGAAAGTGCAATAGGACTGTGGTTTGCAGCTGCCAGTAATAAATCAGCTCAGTTGCCAAACCAAGAAAACAGCAGGGACTGACCCTGGTCTGGCTCTAGTTTGACCCCCATATATATCGTATTTCAAAAGAGGCACTACTGAACATGAACTCAACATCCACCCATTTCATCTGATATTCTTACAATTTTTTTAGCAAGGAAAAGAAGCTTCCTCCACTCAAAGTTTCCAAATTAAAGAAACAGATTATGCAGTTGTCCTAACATCCTGTGCACTACTTTCCAGAATAATCATCATAATAAGAGATCCCAGTTCATTAAATCTTCTTATAGTGACAATAAAAATGATATTTATTTCACTTTTTTTTTTTTTTTGGATTACTGTATCTGTTGCTGCACAGCATTTGTTTTATTTTGCTTTTGTTTTAGAAAACCCCAAAGAAATTATCAGTGATACACTAATGACAATGTCAAGATTTGTTTGCTCTCTTATTTTCTTCAGACAACCAGGGACGAGTTTTAAATTTGCAAATTTTAAAGTTAATTATGTATTATACACATGTTATATGACCATACTGAGATCAAAATTTGTGGACAAACATTGAGGATCCAAAAGAATGAAAATTATAATGCACTGAGCACTTTCCTGGTGAAATTTATCATCCAGAGTATCTGAACTTTTAAGATAACCTGGAAATTTTCAGATTAGCTATTGGGACAAAGTTACCATAAAGAACACATAGGGCAGGAGATGAAAGATGAAGACTGCCATTTCCTTCTGCTCTCTCCATCACTCATCTTCCTTGAGTATTAAGTCAACTTCTCTGCATTGAGGAAGAAAGACTACAGAAGCTGAAGCTAAACTTTATCCAAAGGAAAACATCATATGCAAGAGAAGGAAAAGTGGTGTTGTCAGAGGAGTGAGCAAGCATGCATCTTCAAATGCCAAACTATTTGCTGCCATTTTGTGATACTAAAAGTGGCTCCCTAAGATAGTTATTGTCTCCTTATGAGAGAGTTGAATTCTATTTCTCAGTTTTGAGTAGGCATGTTAAGAATCATCTGTAAGGCTTCCCATACAGGCCAGAAAACCAAGTATTAGTGATTTGGTACATAGCCAATCAATAATTAAAGTTTTCACATATTGGCAGAGGATCCATTCAATGGACTCTGATAGGCTACACAAATTATGTTTAGCAGAGCAGATAAGTACAGCTCTGTCCAATTCCAATTGGGTAAGCCAATTGGGTAAATTATTTCACAATGCGGGTTTTCCATCCAGTATTTACTCTCAACTGCCTCCTAATAAGGGAATTTTTTAAAACAGAGAGTTCTACATGTCAGTGCCCAAACTGATGTGATTATTGGTTAAAAAATAGATCTTTAAATTGGTTGCCTAAGAACAAAACTATTTTTCAACTGAAAAATACTTGTCAATAATGAGTTTGGCACAATTTTCCAGAAGGGCCTATTCTTGAGCAAGATTCCATGGGCACTTCCACCATCTACCACAGAGGATGTGTTATATGCCATAATAGAAATTGTACATGTAGAAATTGTAGAAATATGTATATGTGTATATGCCATAATAGAAATTGCTTGTGTTTTGTTTGACTGTCAGTTCTATGATCCTCTTAGGTTAGTTAATTAACATTCCTAATTTAAAGAAAAGCCCACTGAGATCTGTCCTGGGTTCTAATATACGTGTTATGAGCAGATGTTATGCTATAGTTAAGGCAGTTCAGCTAAGAACCTATCATATTGAACAGATTGGGACATCCTATAAAGTGTAAAAAGGATATATATATATATATCCTTTGTTGATTCTTTGTATTTACCACATGTATACTTTATTATTCCATTTTTAAATATATATTTACCTTAGGATAATCAATTAATAAACTTCAATAGTGAATTGGAACAAGGCTATTCAGGTAATTTTGTATCTCCTTTTCACTTAATATAAAGCAAATGCCCGAATTTGGAACATAAAAAAAGAACATGTCTTCAATTTACTTCAATTGTCTATTTTTGGTACTGCTATTATTCAGTTACATCATTAGCGGAGAACACAAAGAAGAATCTGACATTCCTCTGCCAAACCAATTAATTCTCAAGTACCAACTTGCATATCTTTAAGACATTCTTGATTGCAATTATTCTGTAATTTCATCTCAATGGCAAAATAAAAGGAATAAAGATTTAAAGTAACTTTCACACATATTCAAAAATTTCTCTTTATCAATATGAACAGTTTGTTCTATTGTGAAAAAAAGAGTTCAATTTATGGAGTTCCGGTTTGCAGCGCTTTGGGGCAGGCAGGAATCCGCGATCGTGTGCGGTTTCTGCCTGCGCTCGCCGCTGGAGTGCCCCGAGCCACCCGGCTTCGGGGCTAAGCCACCCCGTAGAAGGTGGTGAAGACAGGGGAGATCTGGCAGGGTCGAGAGGAAACACACCTCTCCTCCCCAGCCGGCTAAACTCCCTTTTCCAAAGGCGGTAGAGCGGCGGTCAGAAATGGCCGCCTCAAAGAAGCACTCAGGCGGAAAAGAAAGTGCAGGAGGAAGTTAAGAAGTGAAAGTTTTTGGCTGGCCAGGACAAAAAGCAACAACTAAGGTACCCTGGAATTTAAAATTTGCAAAAGATACATCGCTCCCAAAGACTTGCAAGCGGCGAATGAAAGTTAAAAGGGAAAGTTCTTTTTTTTCCCCACTCTCCTTCCTAACGTTGACAGCGAACAGAAATGAATGAAAAGTAGGAAAAACCCGCTTTGGCATCAATAGGTAACTAAACTGGATAATTAAAGGTCAAGGAGATAATAAGGATTTCTGAACATTTTAAAAAAAATTTTTTTACTGTAAGTGGGAAGGGAGAGGAAAAGAATAGGAGCAGGATTTGGAAGGCAGGAGGAGATTGCCTAGAACTTAAAAGAATCATTAAATACTAACAAGACTTCTAAAAGATACATTTTAACTGGAATGTTGTAACTAAACAGTAACCCCAGGAAGAGAAAGTGAAGAAAGAAGAAAGTGTTAAAAGAAAAAGGTTATTTGGACTGTTTGGTGACTTTGGGACTTTTGGAAATTATATTTGAAGGACTAAAAACATTTGGGTGGTTGTTTGGAAAAAAGTTTTTTTTTTCTACAATGGCATCACTTGTGGATGAACTGAAAATTGAATTCAAAAATACAAAGAAGAGGAACAAGAAGGGAAGGGCTCTCTTGGCTCTCTTTTTCAATTCTTAGAAATGGCGATTTGTACCTATGAGAAACTGACTGTGCAACAAGATGATTGGGACAAAGAAGAAGCCATCTTTGATGAACAAGTAACTTTACTTGGGGAAGAAAGGGGAAAGGAGGAAAAGAAAATGGAGACTTTAAGATCTAAAAAAACAACCAAAAAGGGGAAAAATAAGGTGAAAAGTGGATATAATGTTAGAAAACAACAGAAAGGGGGAATACAGAAGAGGGAAATGGAGGTGGAGAGACAAGGGAGTAAAAAGGGCAGGGAGAAGAAGGAAGGAAGGAAGGGATGAGAAGTTTCAATGGTGTGGAGCAAGATGTAAAGAAACAGGATTTATTTAGAGATAATGGGTAAAAACTTAATTGAAAAAGGGATTCTGCAAAGGTACATAAGATTGTATTGTTATATTTGTATTAGAAATAATGTTAGAAAATTGGAAACAACGTGTGATTAAAAAGTGGGATAAAATATTCAGTGTAATTCAGTGAAATTTTTGTGAACAAAAGGAAGGCAATGAAATAAATGAGAGAATTGAATTAGGAAGGAATGGGAACATTTTAATGACACAATGTTTTAAAATATAAGTGAAGTGGGGGGGAAATAACTATGGAATGTTTATAAGTGTTCCCCCATAAAGTATTACTGAAAAGTAATGTGTAAAATGTTCAAGATTTAAATGAATATTAATATTAATGATAGATTTGAATTGGTATGGATTGTTGTTTTAATTATATTACATATTTATAATCTTTTCTTTTTAAAAAAATATAGTGTGTAACTTTAGAATGTACTAAGCAGAATCCAAATGGAAGTTATGTACTATACTAAGTGTTATAAATTTAGGGGAAAGAGATAAAGGCGTCATACTCCAATCAGTGTACAGGAGAAATTTTGTTTAAAGGGAAAAGATAATAGATAGCTGGAAAAATGACAGACAAAGAATAATAAGTATAATGATCTGAACTGAGATGAGATAAATAAAATAAAATTAAGAAAGTTAAAAGAGGGGAGAAGCTATATAGAAAATGTAAAATGGCAATAAGATATGGAATGGTATATAAAATCAGCATGAATTTGAATTTGTGTCTGTACGAAGAGATGTAACCCGGGATCAAGCTGCTTTCAGAAAAGATGTTTTATGTTTTTATGTTTTATGTTTTGTTTGTTTGTGTATTGTTTTTGAAAATCAATAAAATTTGTTTTTTAAAAAAGAGTTCAATTTATATTTCAACCAAGTGGAATTGTTAAAACAACAAAATTGAACAGATTCCAACACTCTTCTGAAAGTAAAGATGTAAAGAAACCCAAAACTCAGTTGTGAGGCATTGGTAATTGATTCATTTAAATCTCAGATAAACATTTTTTTAAATTCCCAATTTCAGACTTAACCTTTGAAGATAATGGGCAGTACAATATGATTGATATCTACAAGCATGACCTAAAACATTAAGATTTATTTTTTATTTACTTAAGATGATGTGATTTCCTTCTGACTCAGCAGATTTATGTCTCTGATTTTAGAATTGGATATGACACCAGATATAATGAAAATGAAATACAAGCTTTGAGTTCCTGGAAGAAAAGCAGGCTATAAGGCTAACAAACATTTGAGAATAAGACAAGTCAGTAGCCCTTTAAAATCTTACAGAAAGGGGATGATGTGTCTATATGCAAAGTAGAATATTTTTGTTTAAAAATTTGGATTCCACCTTTTCCCTTTTACTTGCTATGTGTCATCAGCTGTGATTCAAAATTTTATTCTGGGTGAGACTTTACAAGAAATATATTTCCTAAACTCAGTAGTAAAGGTAGATGATGAAATTAAATGTAAATTTGGAAATACACATCCTCTCTGTAAACCAATTCATGTTGTCCTGTTGGGCAATTATATTTAGAATGATTCCACATCTGAGAGAGCCAGTTTGGTGTAGTGGTTAAGCATGAGGCTAGAAATCAGAAAACCCATCAGTTTCATTCTTGCAGTTTCGCTCCTGAGAGAAACCAGCTGGATAACCTTGGGCCACTCACTGTCTCTCAGCCCTAGGAAGCAGGCAGTGGCAAATCATTTCTGAAAATCTTTGCAAGATAACTATAGGATTAGCCCAAGCAGTCGCCAGGTGCTAATACTGACTCAAAGGCAATCCCTCTCCAAAATGCATAATTAACGTTCAGTTTTCTGCATTTCTCTATAAGTTATGTTGAAATGTTCCTTTTTAAAAAAAAAAAATCCACAGAATGATTTCTTGGTTAAAAAAAAGATCAGGTGAGATATATATCTATATAAAGTAAATACATTGGGAAAAATGGGTACATAAATAGATTTCCAATTTTGTGCTAAATGTATATTGATATTAAAATATGTATGTTTTCAAAGAAGACAGAAGCAATGCTCATTTCAAAAACATTATAGACAATTATGCATCATGTTGAATGCTTTGATGAGCTAAAGCAAGGGCATGCTACTCTAATAAAGCCAATGGAAACAGAAACAATTCTGTGAATCCTTTCTGTGGGGTCCTTGGTGCTCTTTGAGCTTGATGGTTGTCTTGTAGATTACCAAACTAAGTAACACTGCCAGTGCGTCAGTTGATGTTACCTAGTTTGGCAAAGAAATGTCTGCAAGAAAATCACTAAATTCAGAGAGCCCCAAGGACCCCACAGTACAACCCTGAGCTACAAATATTCTCTTCTATCAGTAATCCTTTCAGTGTAGAATTTGGTCTTGTCTATTCATCATTCTCCACAAGCATTTAAATGCAGATGCTACTGCAATAATGTTCTTCAGTTCAGTCAATTTAGGAAATAGGTGGACACTTGTCTGATATGAAATCAAAGAGTTTGCATTTTAAAAGCTACATTATGCAATGCTGAAAAAATGAAGAATACAATGTATTTGTCCATTCCTATGCATTAAGGGAGCTTTGCAGAAGTCTTCAAATACGTAATCATTTTTGCTTGACTTTGTCATGTTTTTATTCTCTCCTGCTCAAAAAAATATATATATAATTTACCCAACGTAGACTTCATCCCAAAGCTCACTTGTTTTATTGATCTGTTCCCTACAAACAATTTTAATATTTTAATCGACCAATCTACTTTTTTCCCTCTCACAAAAATATTTCAAATGTAATAGCTTCCACTTACTAGGTATTTCAGAGATTTGTTGGCCATTAAATTTAGGCCTGCATTTTGACTAATAAGGTTTAGTACTGGAGAACAGCCATGAACCAGAGTCAAAAATTAAGAAAGTCAAAAACAATTTGTTGCTTTTTGCTTCAGTTCTTCATTGTAATGGATATTTGAAAATAATGTTGGCTTACTCTCCATCTTCATTTTAGTGTACCAGTGTTGTTGAATCAGTCAATTTATTTAATGATGCTCAATTTTATTTCAGAATTTTTCTCCTGTCTCTTTTTTGATGCCAAGATAGTTTGGAATGGGGAGGTCTATAAAAGTCCATCATCATCATCTTCATCATCAAAGAGTGCCTTTGAATGGTATTGACTGCCACTGAACAAGCACCAAGGTGGTGATGTCAAGAGATTTTTTAGTTCACAAAAGATAATCTCTGGACATTTTTGATCTTTAGCTGATTTTAAAAATTAAGCATAGTTTGGAGACATGCCAAATTATCCTTTTGTCTAATAGGGGAAGGGAAAGTACTATACACACAGACTCAGAGCTATCTCACTAAGCAGGTATTATCAGAAATTGTTATCCAATAAACTGATTACTGGTCAAAATGTCACTTCTGATTAGACAATATCATAGTGAATTCATAGAATTTTTGCAAAAAATACCGAACATGCATTTCATGCTGCAAATTACATACATGTTCTGCAGGCACCTTTGTAGAGCACCTTTGTAAGAACAACCAGTTTAACATAATGGTTCTGAATTGGGACAACTCCAAAATAAATTATATATTATCATACATTACATTTCTGTTTAGAGGAGTCCCATTTATTTAAATGTGATACTTAGAATTGCACCTGAATAGCATTTTGATAGAACATCCACCAGGAGATCTGAAAGCTATAAGCAGGTTAGATTGGAAAGTCAAACCATGTGCACATTGCTGCCAAAAATCCCAACACAGACTTGTGAAGGAAATCACCAAAATTATGTGCCTTTATCTTAAGCCCTAGAAGCAATTGGAAGAATGACAGAATATGAATCAAAATACTAACAGCAATAATAATGTAAAATTAAAAGAGAAGAAACAAGAAAGTATAAATTGGAGCCATTTTGAACTAGTGGTTAAGGTACCAGGCTAAAAGACTGTGAATTCTAGTTCAGCCTTAGGCATGAAAACTGGTTGAGTGACTTTGGGCCAATTACTTTCTCTTGGCCCAACTCACCTCACAGGATTCTTGTTGTGGGGAAAATAGAAGGAAGAAGTATTAGGTATGATCACTGACTAGAATTAGGTATAAAAATAAGAAAGGTGGGATAAAAAAATCCTTTTTAAAAAAGTATTGCATGGCTAAAGACAACCATTCCCTAAATTATATCAAGTCCAATCATTGGTCCATCTAGAACAGGGATGTCAAACTTACGGCCTGTGGGCCAGATGTGTCACATGCTGGCCCCGCTCCTCCCAGTTTAGTGAAGGGGGGAAACGTCTCAATACATCACGTGATAACGCTGTGATGACACGACTTTGACACCCCTGATCTAGATCAGTGTTTCCCAATCTTAGCAGCTTTAAGATCATGGACTTCAACTTCCAAAATACTCCAGAAACATCCTGACAGGGGAATTCTGGGATTTTAAAATTGCAAAGGTTGAAGAACACTGATCTAAATTAATATTGATTTCACAACACCTAACAATGGCTCTGCAAGACTCCAGATAGGAATAATTCCCAACCCTACTCAGAGTTGTAGGCGAACCACGGGCTGGTTATTAAGCTATGGCAATCTTTCTTTACTCCATATAATTGTACGATAGGTCACAGAGAAGTATGGCAGTGGAATTTTCCAAGTCAGCATTTTCAAAATCCCAAAGCTATAGCACTTGTTTAAACAGATTTTTATCATGTAAGTTCAGAGCTTTGCCAAACTGAGAATACACGTGTAGACGGAAAAAGTTGTACATTTTTTTCACCAGCTACTAAAATATAACTTGTCAAGCAATGCCAGTATATTACTGAGCCATGTCTTATCAAATGTTGGAAATGTTTATTATGATGGAATGAAATATCAATCCAAAGTGAACCTCTTGACTGCACTCAAATCACATTTTTCATATCACCAACAATTTACCTTCCCTTTTTCCCATCTGCTCCTCTCTTCTTATTCTAGTCAGTTTGTATTCACTGTGTTATTTGAAATCTATATTAAATGAATAATGCCCACATTGAGATAAAATATGTATCTAGTGAGAGCAGCTTACACTTATCTGGATAATTTCAGGATGACGGGAATAACATATAAAGGAATTTAAGACTTGATTTAAATATGAAACTGGGTGACATTTGCATTTATGGACAAAAATTATAAGTGAGTAATGGTACAATTAATGACAGGTGAAATCTCATATTTCTTACAATTCATACCTGTTATTTGAATACCAGATATCAACGGGATACAAGTGACTGACAAACTATCCTAATTTATTAGCAGGATTGTTTCAAAATGTTACAAGGAAGCAACATTTATCCACAACTCTGTATTGCCTGGTATTTTGTAATGGGTGGAGTAGGACCTTTCCCAGCATTGCTCCATGACTAATGAAAGTCCCTTAGATGTGGTTTAAATAATAGCTTTTGGGGAATTTAATAAAGCAGCATTCTGCAAAAATAGCCGAGTTTAAGCCACTATGAAGAGACTAGCTAATTAAAGCAATGATAAATCCCCAATATTATTTCTTTGTGCAATTAGGCTGGGATCAGATTAACAATGTTTTAGTCTAATATCCAATTTTGACATTAAACTGTCCACTTAGAGAAGAGGTGGGGAACTACAGCTCCTTTATGACTTGTGGATATCAACACCCAGAATTCCTCAAGAAGACCACAGGTCATAAAACTTAGAAAATCAAGCTGAAGAGCCCCATGTTATTTTGTGCTTAGGAAAAGCAGAACTCCTATTCATTGGGGTTATTTGCACAGGAAAAATATCATTTAGAGATGTACTCATCAATGCTGTATGGTGCACATACACCCCTTTGTCTATTTAAACGTTCCTATAAGTACACATCCCCAGATTTGGAGATAAATGAAGCATGGGAACACTCAACCCTGCCATCACATAGGTTATTCTGACTCATTATTGTCCTCTAGGGCAAATAAACTTTGAAGTAATAGAACAGAGCGCTTTTGTATAATTTTATATACACAAAACCCTTTTTTAAATGAAAACAGTCAAACAGCAATGAATCAGGAATAGGTCAGGATAATGAAGACTTAACTGTTAAAATGACAAATTGCAAATACTTCATAGGTTTCCATATATCTCAAACAAAGCATGCATTTATTGTAACGTGTTACAGAATCAGCAGACCAATTTAGATGATTTTTAAAATAACCACTTTCTTTTTTAAAAGCTTCTTTATATTGGTAGTATGCAGTTATTTCTTAAGATATATGTGTATATTTAGAGCTTTGGCTTATACTGCTTTTGGATTAGAGTACTAGAGGAAAAAAAATGTTTAGAGGTAATTTAAAAGCTGACCAAAACTCATTTATCTGAGCCTTAAATTCACTTCACCTACATTCATAATTGAAGCACATGCATGCCTGAGCTTCTAATATAATCCAAGAGAATGAATGAATGCAGCAAAAATGTTATCACAGGTATCAGCTCTTCTAAAAATCAAGAGTGCAAGAGTAATCCAGATTTTTACCTCCTTCCCTCAAAACAAAACAAAAATTGATATGAAATTTATGTCAGTATCGGATTTAGTCTCAGCGCTGCTGCGGATTCCTTGTCATTAGATGGTTAAAGCCTTCAAGAGGCATCATATAATGTGATCATTATTATTGCTGAATTTAGATTAATTTAGATTAATACAAGTTTTTGTATTCAGGAGTATAGGAATAGTTTTTCTTTGGTTTGCAACAGTCTGGAATTTATTTCAGCAAAGTAGAATGGAATGAGATGCTAAAAATATATTTTCAGAACTTCTTTGGCTGCTTTATAAAAAAACCCACCACTTTTGATACAAATCCAGCTGATATGGGTCATAGCACAACATACACTTTTGGGTGTGAGCATAAAAATACATACCAAATTAGGTCATGTAAGTGAATGAACTTTAGCTGATCTCTGCTGCTTCTGTCTATTAAAAAAAAAAGCCTTTGGCAGACCCAGAATCAACAGTTGGTCACTAGGATGTGACTTACACACTTTCCTGCTTTCCTCCCTTATGACCACAAAACCAGATATTTAATTTTTTTATAATTTCCAGTGCCAGATTAAAGGTTTGTTTTTTTTTAGAAAAATCGTGTTCTATTCCTGCACAAAGTAAATTGTGTATCCCTAACAGAATACATCAAACATGTCTCCCAATTCCATCCTGTAATATACAGGATTTTAATAAGTCTGACTATCTCATCCCTCACAATGATCCTATCATCACTGGTAATAATTCACTTTATTATATAAAAAAAACCTGGAGTCAAGAAGGAAATTAAATCCATTATCATTGTCTATTATGTATGTATGTACAGTATATATGTATGTATGTACAGTATGTATGTATAACATATCTATGCATACCCACCACCGATAAACAAAATAATTTGTTTCAAACACATAATAGTGTCCATATTGTGTAGTATTGACAATAAGGTACAGATATATTAATAATACATAAATAACATATATGTTACTGTTTTAATATTAAGACATTTGGATGACAATATTGAAATTTATTCTTAACCTGAGTTCAGAAAAATACCATGATAAACGATAACAACTACTGCTGAGTAATCAAGGAAACCCAGGCTGGATAGACCACCATTATCCCTGTCCTGCTATAGGTAATTTACAACAATGAGTACTGTGCCTAGTTTGAAACCTGACTGGAGAGGTTCCAGATAATCTGCTGTCTCCAGAGCCTCTGAAATTGTGCAGAAATATGACAATTAGAAAATAAATAAATTGCACCTTGGCTATCTTCTCAACAATTTCCCCCCCAAAATGTATATGACACAGATGAATCATAAACTAGCTCTTTGTTGGGTTGGACATAAGGAAAGAAGCCAACAGCCACCAGCCAAATGTAGTGTGTGTGTGTATGTGGGGGGAGGGGGGAGGAACAATGGATGGAAGGGGAAGCATGCAGGAGGTGTGAGACTGGAATTTCTGAGAAGCGATGGGGAGGCCTGGACTCAGAGGGACTAGTTTGTGGTGTTTAACATCTTCAAGGCTAACCATCCAACTGTCCTGGGAATGGCTTGCATGAAGGAGGAGCAATGCATCTGGACCATAGACATTCCCAAAACATTCCTGGTCATGACTGAATTCTGGTTGCCTGGCTACTGTGAGTAGGCTCTGGGGTCAGTTTCATTTTGTTTGTTCACATACGTTTTGCTTCAGACCTTGCCTGACTTTCACTGTAAACAGTTCTTTCCTGGTAAAACTACCTTTTCTCTGAATCTATGGAGTCAAGCATTGTCTTTCCTAGGGATTGATCAGAGGCAGCCCTGACAACAGCATTGTAATGGTGTGTGGGAAAGACCTTGGGAAAATGGGCCAAGAAGCATTACCTCAAAAGCGATCAGATAAGGGACAGCATAGCCTGAAGCTGCATAGTGAGTGAAGCAAGAAGTTCATAAGGGACCTTCCCTGGTTCCTCAGGTTGTAAAGGAGAAGGCAGGAGAATTGCACTTTCAGATTTCTGTTAATGTAGCTTTACAATAAAGTAAACTTAGCTCATCTGGTCATGTTTCCTGTCTGGTCTACCTAGTAAGTTTGACAAGCACAGTGACCAAGAAACTGCAGCCATAAATGCAAGTAGGAGAAAGGTCTTGTCCCAACTTTTTGTATTGAGAGCCAGAAAAAAATATGAGGGGTTACAGTGGAATTCCACATTTCTGCTTTGAGATGCCTGTGTAAGCAGGAACCCCTAGCTAAATGTGGAAGTTCTTCATATTAGCATTCCCTCAAGATATTCTTGGAAGTCCTAATCTTTGCTCTGTGTGAGAGAAAGAGCCTGAGAGAATCTCAAAATGCAGGGAAAGCACATAATATGCTAAGCCAGAATGTTATTTTTGGTTTTGTCTTAAGCCATTGTTTGAATCTGCCCATTACAGCTGGTAAGTAATGCTTTATAGTTTAGTACAATATAGGATCCCAGCTTGCCAGGAATTGCTTCTGTTAAATTCATTCTACATCCTACCCAAAATGAGTATGATTGGAAATCTAAAGAAGTGTCTTAGTAACCCTATTCTCCAACTGGAAGCCAGCGCTGACAGCTACAAATTCCTTTCTCCCATATTATAAGGATTTTTTAAAAATAGAATATTTGGGGAGAATGTGTGTTAACTTTTGCAGCTTCATTGTTGGCACCTGAATCTCTCAATTGTGTGGCGAAATCCAAACAGAATTCACTCTGCTTTGAAGGAACCTCATGTTATTTTGTATTGGATTTTGCTGAAACTGATACTATTAGTCACTAGATCCCAAGTATAACAGTGTTTCTCAACCTAGGCAAGTTAAGATGTGTGGACGAGCTGGCTGAGGAATTTTGGGAGTTGAAATCTACCCGTCTTAAACTGCCAAGGTTGAGAAATACCAAATAATACAGAAAGTAGTATGTGTATAACAAAAAAAAGGGGGGGGGGTAGGGAAATGAGGGGAAATTTTCCAAGAAAAAAAGAACTTTTTAACAAAACAATATATTAGGAATTTTTTTTCCCCCTGCACTGTTGTACTTGGTATTTCCAATGTGTGACATGAAGAATTGGGTATTAGCGACAGAAGACATAAAATAGTGACTCTTTTTCCCCAGCTAGATATAAATCTTTTAAAAGTAAAAGTGTTTCAATTCTAAAGCAGGAAGCCATATGCAAGAATGTAAATGAATTATTTCTAGGTTTAAAAAAGTAAGATGCAGGAATTTTATGTAAAATAAACTTCCAGTCAGCTATGTTTATTTGAAAAGTGTGAACATGTGGTCTTTCTCTCTTTTACCCTGAAAGCTTATGCAAACATTTTGGCAAGTGTCATTTGCTTAATGTGGCTTGTAGAAGCTTGCTCTTATTCTCCAGTGTAGATACATTAAAGACCATGCTATATCTTAGCATTTCCATTGCTAGAAAAGAAATTTGTTTGTAAACACTGAGCTGTACCGGGTTATTTTATTCTGCAGAGGAATGCTATGCTCTGATTTCAGTTGGTTATGAGAACAGTCTTTCTAAATCTGTTGTGCTCAAACCTTCTGTGAATATTTAGCAAAGTCAATTAGAAATGTTTACGACTCTCTTTTCAGTTGTTTTGTTTGAGGGTGGTGTTGGAAGAGATGTTCATCTGGGTTCAGTTCCAAGTGGGGAGAAAGACATTGGAAACATAGAGGCTATTTGGAAAGATGGTTTAATGGTGGACAGGACCACATGATTTGAGGACTTGGGCAATTGAGCACATGGGTGAGAGAGGGAGAGAGATTTATACCCACTCTTGGGCTTTGAACTTGCTTCCTGTTCTTGTGACAAGGGCATGTATTCTGACTGGTTGTCAGACTCTCATGGGGCCATGCAGAGGTAACTTTGTAGGTTGTCTGGAGTCCCAGGCTTGGTTGAATCTTGCTGGGTGATGATGTAATGAAGAGGATTGTGTTCTGAAAGGATGTTGGGCAATTCTTATTATGGTTTAATGGCTTTGTCCTCATTTGGATCTTGAGTGAGGGCTAATCCTATCATCCTGGAGGTGAAGGTCTTTTATTTTGTAGATAAGCTGCCCCAGCCTTTTATCTTGTAGATAGATTGGCACCAAAATATCTGTTGGGAGGGCAGGCGGGCAGCGGGCTGAGGCTATGAGTTTATGTCTTTAGAAACATGTTTTTCCTTTAGGGAAAATATAATATTCTGCCTTTTTAATATTTTCTAGAATATTTCATTCTTCTAGGAGAAGGGTGGGTGCTAACATTCTACAGTGGTGATAGCCAGTGTTTTATGGAGTTGTTGTAGTAAGATTTAACCATGTAAACCAGTTATAGAGAATAGATGGCTCTCCAAATGTTGAACCATAATTCCAAGCAACCTAACCAATCTAGGAACAGTAGGAATTCAATAACATTTGGAAGGCTACAGGTAAATCCATCCTAACCCCGCCTATTCAGGTAAGTGGTATGTAGTTACCAATGGTATATGCTAAGTGTTATTACTTGTTATTGCGTTCTCATAACATAATCAAGGAGCTTATATTAATGAAATCACAACTTGATCAGGAGTGGGACAAGAATGTATGTTGGCCTCCTTGTTGTTTAAACTATATATTCTCTTGGGGCCACAATGCTGCAACTACATTAGAGCACCAACCCAAAATTAGCCTATAGGCATATTGCCACTGTGTTACATGCAGACAAGGTAAGATTTCTGCACAAGCATCAACTGAGCTAAAATGAGCCCCAAGTACCCCACGTAGACAGATACAGATAATCAGAGTTGGAAGGGACCTTGTAGGTCATTTAGTCCAACTCCCTGCCCAAGTGGGAGACCCTACACCATTTCTGACAAATGGCAGTCCAATCTCTTCTTGATGGTCTCAAGTGATGGCACTCCCACAACTTCCAAGGGCAAGCTGTTCCATTGATTGATTGTTCTCACTGTCAGAAAGTTTCGCCTTATTTTCAGGTTAAATCTTTCCTTGTTCAGTTTCCATCCATTATTCCTTGTCTGGCCTATAGGAGCTTTAGAAAATAGCTTGACCCCTTCCTCCCTGTGGCAGCTCCTCAAATATTGGAAGACCGCTATCATGTCTCCCCTGGTCCTTCTCTTTACTACACTAGCCAAGCCCAGTTCCTGCAACCCTTCATTGTATGTTTTAGTCTCCAGTCCCCTAATCATCCTAGTTGCTCTTCTCTGCACTTTTTCTAGAGTCTCAACATCTTTTTTATAATGTGGTGACCAAAACTGGATGCAGTACTCTAGGTGTGGTCTTACTAAGGATTTATAGAGTGGTATTAGTACTTCCCTTGATCTTGACTGTATCCCTCTGTTAATACAACTTAGGATTGCATTAGCTTTTTTGGTGGCTGCTGCACACTGCTGGCTCATATTTAGTTGGTTGTCGACTAAGACTCCAAGATCCCTGTCACAGTTACTGCTATTGAGCCTCGTTTCACCCAGTCTATATGTGTACTTTTGGTTTTTCTTGCCTAGGTGTAGGACTTTACTTTTCTCTACATTGAATTTCATTTTATTAGATATGGCCCAGGGTTCTAGTCTGTCAAGATCCATCTGAATCTTGAGCCTATCTTCTTGGGTGTTAGCTATTCCTGCCAGCTTAGTATCATCTGCAAATTTGGTAAATTCCCCTTCTATTCCCTCATCTAAGTTGTTAATGAAGATATTGAAGAGTACTGGGCCTAAGACAGAACCTTGTGGCAGCCCACTGCTTACTTCCCTCCATGTAGACTTAGACCCATTAAGGACTACTCATTGAGTACTGTTTGCCAGCCAGTTGCAAATCCATCTAATGGTGGTGCTATCTATTTCACTTTTTTTTCTAGCTTACTAAGAAGTAGGTTGTGGTCTACTTTATCGAATGCCTTGCTGAAATCTAAATATATTATGTCCACAGTATTTTGCTGGTCTGACAATTATTGTTTTGAGGAAACACTTAAAATCAACTATTCAATCAACTAAAAACCATAATTTTTGCAAAATGCTTTAGTCTTTGGCAATTAAATCGACAAAATATAGAACAAGGGCCCAACTCATCATCTCCCATTTAATAAAATTTCCAGGCAGCTCCAATTTATTTTGCTGACATAAAGTTCTTATTATAACCGTAAAAGCCTCTCTTTCTGAACATGGCCAAATTTTGTCACACTGTCTGCAAAACTGGAATACTCTTATTGCATCAATCAAGTAATCATAAACTGTTTTATTTTCTTCCATCTGCTGGTGATTGTTGCATTCTAGTTAGTAACCATAATAAAGATATGCATGTATGCACTTTCTCATAGAAAAAGGGGAGAGAGAAGAAACACGTTAAAAATTTGTGTACGCCCCCCACAAGCAAAGTATTTGTGGATTATTAAAAATAAACTTTGAAACTGCCTATAATCCACAGATATTCATTCACTGAAGAAGTTTTCATATAACCGCCTACCCCCATCCCCAGGTCCCCAAATCATCCAGAAAAAAAAAAATCTTTGGAATTTATTATTTGATTTTCACTCCAGATTTGGCATAGTAATCATTATTTAGGCAGAACTGAGCAAATTTTTAAATCTGGATCTATACCAAGATTCTCCAAAGTGGTCAATATGAATCCTCAAGGATGGATGGGGCTATCAAGGGATTGATCTTATTGTGGTTAGCCAGATGTTTAGTTTGGATCTGGCAATTTTATCTACCTATCGAGTCCTTCCCAAGGATCTGGGACAGGCAGAAGTTGTTTTTTAAGGGTGTTAAAGGTATCACTGAAGGACATAAGCTATTCCAAGTAAAACTCCCTTCTGCAATTGGCTAATAGTGATTTTGTAATTTTAGTTGATGCTGTTATTATTATTCATAGAGCTATTAGGTAAAGTAATCCAGCCACAGTTACCCTGTGGTAAGACGGGCAGCCATTAAATTTAATAAATAAGATACAGTAAAATATAAAATAAAATAGTACTTATGAAATTATTTTCATATAATAAATATTTAGGGTGGTACTGAATAATCTGAAACTTCATGAAGAGTTGATAAGGTGGATAAACAGAAGTAAAAATGTGAACTTCAATAAGTTTGGATAAATTTGCTAATGTGAGTTAAAGCTTCAATAGAATCTATTTATACAGTGCCTATAAAATCTGATCCAACATATATGAAATTAGATTAAGGTATAATGCTAGGAAAAGTATGTCTATTTAGGGGAGGGAGAATTACACCTTTATTTTATTTTTATCCAATTTTTATACCCACCCAACTCAACCAAGTGACTCTGGACATCTCTAGAATTTAATCAGTTCTAGACTTGTATCTAAGCTTGGAGAGAATGTGCAGTTTCTTCTACCAAATTTATCTGTTTTTCATTTCTTTTATTACATTGTAATAAATTGAATGAAAAAAAAAAAATCAAGTGACAAAAAGTTAGTGCATCCATAAAAATACTAAACCATAATGGTTACTTCATGTTCTTCACAAAATCCTGAACAAACACACTACATTTCATATACATAAATGCAAATAAACATAAATGAGATAACAGGAAGTGCTTCCTGAAACCCAAGCATAAGAATAAACTCAGAACCAGGTTCCCTTCTATTGGAACTCATGCTGCAGTAAGTGTTGAGTGCTGAGTTGATTTATTTCTACATCATTGGGCAGAGTATTTGGAATGATAGCAAAATTAACCTTTTTCTTGAAATGGAACATCTCTTTGACATAATTTTTTTTTCTGTTTCCATTTGTTGCCTCTTGGTTCCTTGGAAATTGAATAGGTACAAATGTAGCTCTCTCTCATAGAAATGAGATTTTTATACTTTGGTGATGCAGCGTTTGACTTTTTTCCCCTTCTATGTTATTTTGCCTCCCAGATATTCAGTTTTAACTGCAGCTGTGCTGTGCATCATCATCATCATTGTTATCCCTTTATGTTTAAAAAAATATTATCTATGAATAAACATATAATTACTGACATAATTCCCTTTTTTAAAAAATTGCAGAGATTTCTCCCATTTTCTTGTCATAAAAGTTTCTATGGAGAAAGAAGAAGAAAAAGTAAATTATCAATTTAAATTATTAAAAATGAATCAAATTGAGTTCAACAATGCTTTAAACTATTTATTTAAATACTTAATATAAATTATTAAAGATGAGTCAAACTGAGTTCAAAAACTCGTTTAAAATATTCCCAAAAATCTTAACTAGCCCTTTCAGTTTTCCTTAAACTAATCCACAAATGAGCTGGGCAGATGGCCTACAAATTTTTTTCTTCCGAGGCTGAGGAAATTTGAATCCCACATTTTCTTCAGCAAGTAATTGTTGCTGACATACTGTTCACTATCCATACCATTTTCTTTTTGTGGAATATTCTTCCAAAATCCCAGCCAAATGTTTCCAATCCAGCCCCCTCTCCCCCCACAAAATATGTTTGCTTATTCAACAGTAAACATTTTAATCCAAAAAAGTTTGGTTGTTATAAATTATCCCAGAACTCTGTAAGTATAGGAGTAGACTGGAAATCTGAATAATGATAATAATTTATTTTGCAGCAAACCATCATATTTGCCTCTGGACAGCATTGAAAACAAACTGGAGCTGACAGTGTCAGGCCTATATAAACTAAATTCAGGATGTTTCATTGCTGATTGATCCCACTGTGTGCTTTTAGTTATGCAACTAAGTAAACCTAAAAATGGACAAAACTGCAAAATGTGTTCAGAGCCATTTGAACACGTGTCCTGATACCGCATGATGAGCTGGCAAATACTTTTCAGGCTCCATAGTGCTGTATTTTGTTTAGCATAATATTCAGCTTGAAGAAAAGGACAATCACATAGCTCATTTGGATTGCAGCAATAAAATGT
The DNA here is from genome assembly GCF_049901735.1 of Notechis scutatus. NCBI lineage: Eukaryota > Metazoa > Chordata > Lepidosauria > Squamata > Elapidae > Notechis > Notechis scutatus. The sequence continues at coordinate 99,260,024 of NC_142009.1, forward strand.
TATCATTGCTTTAGCTATTTTATTAAAACAAATTAACATGACTGCAAACATGTATAACTAGACCTAGTCACTTTCCTGTGTAATTTTCCTAGCTTTTTTATTGCAATTTCTCTTGTGAGACTGTGTTTAATATATACAACACCTTGATGGCTTTTACTTTATTTTACTTCTCTTTGTTAGGTTTTTTTTTTTACATTTTGGCTGCCTGAGTTATAGTTAGAGGTGATCATGGCAATATGGTATGCATATGCACTGAATATTTTGAATCTGTAAATCAGCACTTTAGGTCCTTATTGTGCTTACACTATTGTTGTAATATGTTCTTTTTTACAATCGAGATCAAGTGAGGTACTAATACCACTCTATAAAGCCTTAGTAAGACCACACCTAGAGTACTGCATCCAGTTTTGGTCACCACGCTATAAAAAAGATGTTGAGACTCTAGAAAAAGTACAGAGAAGAACAACCAGGATGATTAGGGGACTGGAGACTAAAACATATGAAGAATGGCTACAGGAACTAGGCGTGGCTAGTCTGCTGAATAGAAGGACCAGGGGAGACATGATAGCAGTCTTCCAATATTTGAGGGGCTGCCACAGGGAGGAAGGGGTCAAGCTATTTTCTAAAGCTCCTGTAGGCCAGACAAGGAATAATGGATGGAAACTGAACAAGGAGAGATTTAACCTGAAAATAAGGAGAAACTTTCTGACAGTGAGAACAATCAACCAATGGACCAGCTTGCCCTCAGAAGTTGTGGGAGCATCATCACTTGAGACCATCAAGAAGAGATTGGACTGCCATTTGTCAGAAATGGTGTAGGGTCTCCCGCTTGGGCAGGGGGTTGGACTAGATGACCTACAAGGTCCCTTCCAACTCTGATTATCTGTTATCTTATCTGTTATCTTTTGTCAAACTTGTGCACATGGAATTCTGGGTACAGGAAAATAGAAGCAAGTAGATCAGTTGCCTGAGCATTTTTACAATGTTTTCTCTGTTCATTAATATAATTGCAGTGTGTGCCAACACATAGATCTCTGGTTCTATTCAATGTATACTTCCTTCCCCAATAATTAGACCTTCCCCGTAATATAATTCCTATGATAGTTATTATGTCATTGATGGCTCTTTTTCATAGTGACCAAAATCGGCAGAAAACCCAGCAATGGACCAGGGCTGAGATTAGCTCAGAGTATTCTTGTAGAAAAATAATACAAACATACCTTTCTCTATTATAAAATGAGACTTCCCAATATGAATGTGCTAGTTTTTCAAATGGAATGGTGAAAGCAGAGAGGTAGGGTTAGAGACTCACTCCAAGTTGTCTAATATTTGTATTAGAAAATTCACAACATCTCATTCTCTCTTGAGGCAAAAGAGAGAAGCTAATGGAGACCTCCCTGAAAAGGCCAAAATAGATTTCAGAGAAATATTTTTAACAGACAGTGGCAACGAAGAAAAATATGTAAGCTTCTCTTGGCACTTCATGCCCCCATTCCTGAGGCTGTTCAGTATTTCCTATAGTTATTCTTTGCATCGTCACCACCACCACCATCATCATCATCACAATAAAAGATGTATGTTAGCGTATTACTGTGCTTGTTAGTTATACAAGTAGTCTTTGACTTGCAACAGTTCATTTAGTGACCATTCAAAGTTACAACAGCAGTGAGAAAAAGTGACTTATGGCCATTTTTCCACAATTACGACCAAAGTAGCATCCCTGTGATCACATAATCAAATAGGTAAATCAACTCACTTAGCCACTATGTCACTTACTTAACAATTGCAATGATTCGCTTAAGAAGTGTGGCAAAAAAAGTCACAAAATGATGCAAAACTCAGTTCACAACTGTCTTGCTTTGCAACATACATTTTGGGCTCAATTGTGGCCATACGTTGAGGACTACCTGTACTGTACATTAATTACATTGACATGAAAACTGACCTCAATATCTTCTGGGAACAATTTAGGCATGACATGTATGTCTCATGACTAAGGACTAAAGTGTGAAATCGTTTTAGTTGATATGCATGAAAATGTGCTGCTGCTTGTCTTCCCGGGCACATCTCTGCGTGCATCTACTTGCTAATAGAAGATCGCAGTGCCAGCTCTGAAGCACGGCCTGCCTGGGTCACGGAGGCAAGCCTGAATCATTTTCCCTTAGGATGAACCTCGCCTAGCATGATGCAACATGTTCAATTTGTATGGAAATGTGGGATCCCAACATGATTGTGCTTTACTTTTGAATCTCATTGCTTTAAGATATGTATGCTGGGAAAGCACAAACTGGGAGTCAAGACTAGCAAGCTGCCTTCCACACACATACCCCTTTCCCCCAGAAAAAAGACCAATCTTCCAGAGGGAATATTGTCTGTATCAACAGCTGGGATTGTGGTTGAAAGCCTACACCATAGGAAATATTTACTGAGATTGACACCAAGTTCTTAAAGTTCTAAGTAATGCAGGATTTTATTGCATTTCTACAGTGACGTGGGTTGTTTGGGAGATTGTTTAGTTTTGAAATAACAGTTTCTCAAAGATTTGACTAACTATTTCAAGTAAACCCTGCTTTATGAAATATATCTTCAATGTTTTTAGAAGAGCAGCCACAGATTATAACCTTTCCTTTTCAGTTTGTGATTATTTCTGTTTAGCAAAAAGGACAGTGGTGAACAGAGAATGTGAGACAACAGAGTCAAATATGATGAAATGTTTGGTCCTTGAAATTCTTATTTCTAAAGGAGAGACATATTATTCAGTGACATGCTTAAAAAATGTTTTCATTGTGGCTAACAAATTTCCAAAGAGCAATACCTACTTTTTTGATCTTTCAATGAAACTGCATATTTGATGATTAGGGTGTTGTCTGAATCCCTTTGTTTTTATTGTTGTTTTGTTGTTGTTGTTTTTGAGATACTGGCAGAAAGGAAGAAAAAAACCAGTAAGTGATTTATATCTTACACAAAGCATCTTCACTGCGACTGCAGTTCCCAATGAGGAAAATTGACGATTTTCTAATAAGTAGATAAAATTTAAATTCAACAAAATCTGGATGATTGCACAGAAACATAAAATGCAAATAAGACTACAATAACAAAGCTCTATCAAGAGAGAGAGAGAGAGAGAGAGAGAGATGTTTTATTCAGCTATTTGGCCCCAAAACAATATAATTACATTAGGCAACACCTGCAGGCTTCAGCCAAACCTATGCAGTTGGAGACAGACTTAAGTATTCATTTGCAATTGCAAAAGGGGAAAAAAGGTTATATTTCACATGGCACTGAAAATGAGAGAGAGAATCTAGGCACCCCAAAATATTTCAGTTGCATTAAATTGTGCTCAGAAAAGACTCAGAAAAGGACATTTCCTGGTTGTTCTGTTGCGGGAAAAGACCGGAGTTGAATTCAGCTCTTTATTAGCTCTCAGTAACTTCAACTAAACCGGAGCCGCGGCAGTCTCTTTTATAGCGGCTGCTCGCAGCTCGCGGCCAATGACATCTTTTTAAACTTCCCGCCGTCAGGCGGACCAATAGCAACTGTTGTTAAACAACCAATCGATAGGCGGCAGTGGTAGTCCAATCAGAATGCAGTATTACGAGTATGCAAATGTCTATATACAACACTGGTCACTGAGATAACTTCATAGTTCCTATTCTTCCATGATGACTGGAAGTATCATTGCTGCATTTCTATGTAATGTTATCAGACTATAATTCTCATGATACACTGTAGATCAAGATGTAATCTCATTATTTTCAAGTCATAGGAACATGTGTATGACAGATCTGAAGTTTCCTTCTTCAGTCACCAATCAATGGAATGTTTGTGCAGACATTTCTGTCCGCCAATTGTTTGATTATGAGGCTAACATTCTTCAATTCTTTGAAAGTTTCAAAAGTAATTGTTTAACATCAGAATGGAATTATTATTTGCACATTAGCCTCACAGCAAGTGCTGTCTATGTTCTAAAGTGTCCTGTTTCAATTCTAATGTCTTTCTTTGGTGTTCTTGAAAATATTCGCCTTGGCACAAGAATAATATTTAATATTAGATTATTTATTAGTGAAAACATCTTAATAATACTGTTTTGAGTTTTGAACAATACTGTTTTGAGTTGAAATGTTGTGTTTTATTCCCAGTTCTGCTGCAGAATGTTCGGGGGGCATGGTTGTGATCCACGCTTGGGTAAAAATTGTTGTCTAAGTAAAAAGTTGTTAAGGTAAACCTTAGTGACACTGCAAGCGATGGGTGTCAAACTGGTGGCCTACAGGCCGGATGCATCATGCACAGGCCACGCCCACCCCACTTCCACAAATGAGAAAAACGTGGCAAAATGTCATGTGAAGGCAATGTGATGCATCCAGTTTGACACCCAGGGCTGTAAGCCATTAAATCAGGATGATTTGGAACGATCTTATTCGTGAAATAATCATCTCTTTCTAGTCATTCGTCCAATTGTGAATGACTAGAAAGTAGAAAACTCAAGAGAAAATTATTATAAAATGCATTATTCTTGACAGGATATTTGAATATAGCTGACAATAAATCAACAAGTTCGAGTTTTTCCACAGATTCTCTGTTAGACACTGTCTTGCTTCATATTATTACTATGAGAATAAATAACAATTGAGCGTTACTTATATTTTCAAGGTATTATATCTAACATTATCTGGAGGGTGCAGTGGTCTAGAGATGAAGACACTCGCCTCCCACTCGTGAGGTTGAGAGCTTATATCCAGTGACAGATGTTTCTCTATCAGGGCACAAAGAGACTATACCTGCTGCTAACTCACCATAAGCATCCGGAAGGGTATCCAGCCAGTAAACGCTCAGCTCCAATCAATCATCCCAACCTCTTCTTAAAACAAGGGATTACAGGATCATACAAAGAGAAAAAAAAATATTCAACATTGTCTGAAATGGTATAGGGTTTCCTCAGTGGTGGGATTCAATTTTTTTACTACCGGTTCTGTGGGTGTGGCTTGGTGGGCGTGGCAGGGAAAGGATACTATAAAATCTCCAGTCAGAGGTGGTATTTTCCGGTTCTCTGAACTACTCAAAATTTCCGCTACCGGTTCTCCAGAACTGGTCAGAACCTGCTGAATACCACCTCTGGGTTTCCTGCTTGATCAGGGAGTTGGACAAAAAGACCTCCAAGATCCACTCCAACTGTTATTCTGTTAATCCTGAATTATTTTGCCTGTTCTGACCAAGGCTTCCTAAGACAGTAACAACCACACGCTGTTCCCAAAAACCTTGTTTTTATTTCAACGACTGTGAATTATATGCATTCACAGCCTGTAAGGAGTTCCAAACAATTTATGAATAGTCCAACAGAAGTCAGCCACAGTCTTTCGGGATAAGGCTGATAAGCACCCACCTTTATCTCTCTTGAAATGCTGCCAGCGACTGAATTGCCAATTAGCTGTAGAAGGCCAAACGGAGCACAAAGTCAACACGGAGCTTCAGATTTTAAACCGACCAGAACGAACAAAGTTGCTTCCTGCAAAGGCTTTGCTCCCTTTGCTCCTCCTTTATGTCTTATGGGAGGGGCAAATCATCTCCAAGCCTTACTCCCGAGTCACCCCTTTTGTCTTAATTGTTCTTGCCTTCTGGCAGCTCTGTGTAATTGCACACTGGGAACAGGCTCCCCCTGTTCCTCAGCCTCGCTGATGTCAGATTCTGGAGGCTCCAGAGTCATCACAACCCTCAGATGGCCCTGGCCCTATCTCTGTGTCGGACGCAGATCCCTCATCTGAGTCCTCCCCAGGACTTGGCTGGATTCCAGGACTGGCCCATGTTCCTCCCTACTGTCCAACTCTGCTGCCAGCTCCACAGGCTGCCAGCAGACCACAGCACTGCCATCATCTTCCTTCCAAAAGATTATGGATTTTTTAAAAAAGGCATTGCTTTTTCAATAATATATTTAAATATTGTCTATTTTTTCTGGGGTATAAAGAACCAAGGAAAAATTTATATAAAGGTATTTGATAAATTCCTTGGCTGGATTCTGAACTTTACCAGCAAACAAAAAAAACCTATGAAGTGCCAGTTAGGATTTCCACCAATATTGGAAATCCTAATTGGCACTTTATGGACTTTTGCAGACTTTTAAAGTTATGCTTAGATACTTTACTACAATTCATCCTTATTCACAAAAGGATTTGAAAGTATTATAGGGAACAAAATGGCTGGTATTATTAAAATAGCAGAGGAAGAATGGAATAAAGGAAGTATTCAATATTCCTAAAGTGCCATTCATGCCTCATTTTTTAAGTATAATAGAAAAGTGCATGATATAAATCACGCTCTTTTCCACATGAAGGCACATTTTGTTTGCTGAAAGAAATGATAAACAACATGAATGGCTAATCTTTCCATACCAAGCCTCTATTCTTTTCTATTTATTGGTTACAAATGCTTTGGAAATCAATGTCACATGCCCTCAATATAAAGAAAAATCTGTGAAATAATTCAGTGTTTCACTCTGGGATTTCTGAATTATAGCTGACCAGGCCATTTCTGTAACAGGATATATAGTTTCACATAGAGGTGGTATTCAGCAGGTTCTGACCAGTTCTGAAGAACCAGTAGTGGAAATTTTGAGTAGTTTGGAGAACCGGAAAATACCACCTCTGACTGACCCCCCCCCCATCTATTCTCTTCCTCCCGAGTCCAAGCTGATTGGTTGGGTCGTTTTTGGTTGCCCTGCACAGGAGAATGGAGCTGGAAAGCAGGTTAGTGGGGTGGGGAGGGAATGGGATTTTGCAGATACAGATAATCAGAGTTGGAAGGGACCTTGTAGGTCATCTAGTCCAGGGGTCCTCAACCACCGGGCCGCGGACCGGTACCGGGCCGTGGAGCACTCTTTACCGGGCCGCAAAGAAAATAATTTTTTTTAAAATGGCGGCTTTCTTCGCCTTCGGTGAATGCTGCTGGGATCGGGGATCAAGGACACAAATGAAAGAAGGGGAGGGAGGAAGCAACCGAAGCCTGTCCTGCTCTCTGGCTCAGCTCTCTCAGTCGCTCTCTCGCTCCTCCACCAGCCCAGGAAGAAACTGCTTCAAAGAAGCCGGGGGGTGGCTTTTCCTGTCGCCGCAGCTTCCCGAGCGCCCGTTTCACCCCACCCGCCCGCCCACTCGCTCGCGGTTCAATCCACAGTGCTCCGTTCTGCCTGCCTGCCTGTCTGGTTGTTTGGGAGCAGCTTCGGCTGAGAATAATAACTATTCGCCTCTTTTTATCAGCCGAAGCTGCTCCGAAACGAAGAAGGCAGGCAGGCAGGCAGAACGGAGCACTGTGGATTGAACCGCGCGCGGGCGGGCGGGCGGGGTGGGGGTGAAACGGGCGCTTCGGGGAAGCTGCGGCGACAGGAAAAGCCACCCCACCCCCCGGCTTCTTTGAAGCAGTTTCTTCCTGGGCTGCTGGAGGAGCGATAGAGTGACTGAGAGAGGAACGAGGCAGACACCTGAGGGAGGGAGACACCTGAGGGATGGGGCTGAGGGAGGCAGGGCCGAGGCGCTCCCTGAACTTGGTGGTTTGCTGGCAGACGTTTTATTACCCGACTAGGTAACAACATCAGATGTTACCTAGTCAGGTAATGAAACGTCTGTAAGCAAACTACCAAACTCGGATCTCTCTCCTCTCCCCCCGGTCCTTGAAAAATGTTTCTGCTTGAAACCGGTCCCTGGTACAAAAAGGTTGGGGACCACTGATCTAGTCCAACCCCCTGCCCAAGCGGGAGACCCTACACCATTTCTGACAAATGGCAGTCCAATCTCTTCTTGATGGTCTCAAGTGATGACGCTCCCACAACTTCTGAGGACAAGCTGGTCCATTGGTTGATTGTTCTAATTGTCAGAAAGTTTCTTCTTGTTTCCAAGTTAAATCTCTCCTTGTTCAGTTTCCATCCATTATTCCTTGTCTGGCCTATAGGAGCTTTAGAAAATAGCTTGACCCCTTCCTCCCTGTGGCAGCTCCTATCATGTCTCCCCTGGTCCTTCTCTTTACTAGACTAGCCAAGCCCAGTTCCTGCAACCCTTCGTTGTATGTTTTAGCCTCCAGTCCCCTAATCATCCTGGTTGCTCTTCTCTGTACTTTTTTTAGAGTCTCAACATCTTTTTTATAACGTGGTGACCAAAACAGATTGCAGTACTTTTTTACAGTATCCTTTCCCTGTCACGTCCACCAAGCCATGCCCACCAAGCCATGCCCACAGAAACGGTAGTAAAAAAAAATTGAATCCCACCACTGGTTTCACTGACGTATAATTCCCATACTCAGTGTCTTTGAGAGTGATGTTAAGATACCAAGTCCAGCTTTGCTTATTTTCACATATGATTAAAGGACTAATACTATCTTTAGGCAAGGTCATATAAAATTATAAAGTTTCTTTAAAAAAGAGTATCAAGGATGCAACCAAAATCATTTTTTACCTATGAACAAGAACTCTACAATTGAGAGGAGTCTTGGACTTGCATTCCCCCAAACCCTATCCAATATTTACCCATTATACATCCCTGTCTTTCAAAAGGTGCTTGGAAAGCTTTGCACTGAAATTCACAGCACTGTATAACAATGCCATCCAGATGTCAAGCAAATCATTTTTTTTTTAGGAATATTGCAGTTAATTTTTATTGATCTGGAAAAGCTAAAAAGGATCACACTTAATATCTGTAGGGGAGGCCAGGACTATAAACTAGACTGGGAAAATAAAAAAAAATATCCTGGGAGCAAGGAATGGTGAACCCTTTCTGTGTTGTTGCCTGCATGGCTATTTTCATAAAGTTACCAAATGTTTTATCCCAAAGGTGATTTTTTTTTCCAAAAGGCAACTGGACTTTCTTTGTTTTGCTTGAAGTTGTTTTGCTTTTCATCCTAGAAACTTCTTTAGTCCCAGTTGCCCTTTGATAAAAGCACCATTGGGCGGTGGTGGGATTCAAATTATTTTACTACCAGTTCGGTGGGCGTGGCTTGGTGAGTGTGACAGGAGAAGGATACTGTAAAATCTCCAGTCAGAGGTGGTATTTGACAGTTCTCTGAACTACTCAAAATTTCTTCTACCGGTTCTCCAGAACTGTTCAGAACCTGCTTATAATCACCTCTGGCTTTGGGAACAGTCTTGATCTGGATGACTGAGAATCTCCATAGAGTTGTTTTGCTCAACTCAAAGGAAAGTGAGAGCAATCAACCAATGGAACAGCTTGCCTTCGGAAGTTGTGGGAGCTTTATCACTGGAAGCTTTCAAGAAGAGACGGGACAGCCATTTATCAGAAATGGTGTAGGGTTTCCTGCTTGAGCAGGGGGTTATATTAGATGACCTACAAGGTCCCTTCAAACTCGGTTATTCTAGAAACTCTTCCTTTATACATTTAGTTGAAGTACTGTCTTTTAAACACATTCATGAAAGTAAAGCACCAAAGTCTAAGAACTCTGCTTATGAATCAATTTTGTTTTTCTTTTTTTAATGATATTTTTTGTATGCTTCCTGTCATTATACACTTACTTCTAGGTAACAGAAGGTAATAACAAACTGCTTTTATTTTGTATTTGCTCATAACTGAACTAAAATATTCCTTCAGATTTCCCTAGTTGATTTCAGCAATAACATTAATGACAGAACTTAAACATTTCTGCCAATATTTGAGTTCAGTGAGTTTTCAAAATCTATGAATAATGTTGGTTGTAATAGATTCTATCAATGTCCTACAATGCTGGCTTCAGTTTAAAAATAAATGTCCATATATATTATTAAAAATTTTAAAAATGAAAATCCTCCAATATCATTGTTGTTACTGGTAATTGTTAATACATTATAAGTATTATTAGTAGCAGTGCATTTGTATGCAGTAATCAGCAAAAGAAAGATAATGCAAACATAGGGAGGATAAATATTAGTACGTATATACATGTGTCACATATATTATAAACACAGTGGAATAAAACTGTAGCACTTGACATTGTAAGTTTTAAGTAGCCGAAAGATATTTGGTCCAACTTTGTAATAGTTTACCATTTGTTAGAACTCATTTCATCCACACTGTAAACCAATGTGTAAGAAGTATTTGGTGCTATATACTGATACTGATAGAACACCTGCACCTAAAGAGTGCATGCAAATTGTTCTGTGTTTTTCAGAGAAAAGTGAGCTTCCCCAAGACTTTATCTTTGGCACAATCCTACTTAATGTCTTTGTAGGCAACTTAGTGAATGGAATGGAAAGCATGCTTCTCCTTCCCAGACAAAAACAAAATTGACAAATTCCTTGGAGGTTAAAATAACAGTTCAGCATGACCTCACTTGGCTCTAACTTTCAATCAAATTCAATAGGATGATTTCCACTGTGACAAGAATAAAAGTTGGCATTTGGGTAGGGAAAATCAAATGTATAGGTATTGTAATAGAAAGCCTTTCTTAGTATCCATGTCTGTAAGAAAGATCTAGATCAGATGACTATTAACCATGTGTTGAAGTACAGGTAGTCCTCAAATTACAACCATAATTAAGTTCAAATAAGAAATTTGTTAAGTGAATTTAGTCCCATTTTACGACTTGTCTTGCCACATTTGTTAAGTGAATCACTGCAGTTATTAAATTAGTATCCCTGTTTTTTAAATGAATCTGGTTTCCCCGTTGACTTTGCTTGTCAGAAGGTCCCAAAAGGGGGTCACCTGACCCAGGGACACTGCAATTGTCATAAATGTGAATCAGCTGTCAGGCCTTTGAATGTAAATCACATGACTATGGGGAATGCTGCAAATAAGACTGGAAAATGGTCTTCAGTCACTTTTTTCAGTGGCATTGTAACTTTGAACGGACACTTAAGTGAACTGTTAGGGCTATCTATAGTGTTGAAATTCAGACTGAGCATTGGAAAAGATATCTTGATCAACAATTAATGGACATTTTCACATGAGATCTGGATGGGTACTTGAGGATGACTTAGTGGATTCCTACTCTGGAGACCAGGAGGCTAAATGACCTAAAAGACCAATTTATGAATGTTTAATGCTGTGATTCTTAGAGATTACCTGTTTTGCTGGATTTGTTTTTTATACTTCTCTTATACCTTGATTTTCTATCCCAAACATACAGTTTATTTAGTAACCTATTAAGAAAGGTGTAGGTTGAGTGGAAAGTACTAAGAGAAGAAAAATATTTATTTTCTTGATCTCTTCTAGAATTCCAAGCAGATATTTGGTAAAATCAGATAGAATAAACGCACACTTTGAAAGGAGCAAAATTCAGGATTCAGAAAGGATTAAAGAAGATTAGTCAACCTTGAAAGACATTCAAAGTAGCATGCCCTGACAAATGGCAACTATGTAAGAATCTCATTGCTGTTCAGAACCATCCTTTGCTATAAAAGTAAGAATGTGAAGGTGCGGTTAAGGGAGGGTTTTATTTCCCATTAGATTACGGAAGAAGGTGAGGTGTTATGCCTCTTATTTTCATTCTGCAATAACTCACAACAGCATTTTCCCATCAGTCTGCTCCATTCCAAGTCCCATAATATCATTACACTAGCATTTTTCCAGATCATCTGTCTTTGCTCATAGAAACAGCTTAGGCACCTGTACTTTTAAGAGACAAGACATTACATGATCATCTATTTAATAGCTCTTATGCCCTGTCATGTACAGTAAGTGCAACAAATTGCATGCCAGCATTCAGTAATGATGAAATCTATTGCAATGGAGGGAATCTATTGCAATTCATGGGACAGCCCCAGTAACCTTCCTGGTTCTCCTGACTCTTTGTCCAAGATTCTGTTGTTTTGATGATACAGCCTCAGTTAAACAGCCAACATAACGGGGTGGGTAAAGTCCTAGTTATTTTTCAGACTAGAAGTAAGGAAACCTAAGGTCAGCCCCCCACTGCCCTGCTGTAAAGCTGTCTTAATAGTCATGAACCAGTGGTGGTATGCTACCGGTTTGGCCCAGTTCAGGCGAACTGGTAGTAACAATCACTACCAGTTGGGCAGAACAGGTAGTTAAAAAAAAACCTTCTGATCAGCTGACAGGAGGAAAAAAGGGTTCCAATAATCAGCTGAGAGGATAAAAAACCAAAAAGTGCATGGGAGGGAGGGTCGCTCATAGCTTTTCGTTTCTTCATCCTCTCAGCTGATTGGCTTGTTAGGGGCACAAGCATTAGGGGCGCACATGTGCGCATGCATGATCACCACCGAACTGGTAGCAACTAAGATAGGATCCCACTATTATCATGAACCATTCTCTTTCCATCTTGAACATTATAAACTGATATCCATATACTGTACTGTATAAAAAGTGTGTTATGTTTATTGTCCTTAATTCCTTGATAATAGATAATAAGGATGTGGATATATTAAAAATAAACAGAACAGAGCAGGAAGGAGACTGAAGAATGGTTCTTAAGAAGCATTTTAATGGGTTTGGGCATGTACAGTTGATTCTTCTGCTGGTCAAACAAAAGATCAGAACAACATTCTGCTGGGATTAATTCTGAGATTATCTAACATGTTTTAAGCTTTACTGAAATAAGTAAGAAACATGAAGGCATAAGTGACTTGCTGTGTCTGATCAGCTGTTTGTGTCTAGACGCCTATTTCTTCCAGCAACTAATTAAATGTGTGTAATTAATTCACTAGTAGAGCAAGTGTTTAAGATCCTTCTGTTGCTACTACTGTTCAAATGAATGGCATTTAGCATGCATTCACTCAAGAACAATATCTTTGGTAATGTATTGATGAGAGCTATTGATATCATCACTCAATTCTCCATGAAATTGCCTAATCCTTTTCAAAACTAAGTTGATGGCAAGCATGACACATTTTCCTACGGAATTCCATGGTTTATCCATGTTAATTATTTGCAGCTTTTTATGTCAACAATTAGTTCACTGGATTATTATACAGAAAAATAAAACATAAAAAATATGAAAAAAATGCAAAACAAACATAAAATGAAGAATCCATTGAACCAAAATAAAAACAAGATATGTAAATGAATAAAGCACATTGTAAAACTGAAAAACTGAGGGAAAAAGTGTTTCGATATAGTGCTGAAAATGATAGTTTCTAGATGAATTGCCCTCCCTATTACTGTTAAATCCTTCTTTTTAGCAATTCTTATTTGTTCCTCAGTGGTGGGATTCAAATTAGTTTACCACCAGTTCAGTGGGCGTGGCTTGGTGGATGTGCTTTGCTCATGCCCCCGCACTTTGCGCATGCGCAGAGGCTTTCCTACTGACCTTCTCCTGCACTCTCCCTGTCTCTTCAACAGCTGACACGTGGCAATCTGCTGTGCCATGCAATGCAGCTGAGCATCAAAAGCAGGAAATAAAGGTCAGTATGGAACCAGGGAAGGTGGGTGGGCCCAGCAGCTGATCTTTGGAGTGAACTGGTTTGCTCCCAGATGATCTTCAGGGCTACCAGTTCATCCAAACCAGGCCAACCTGGTAGAATCTCACCCCTGTTGCTCCTCATTTGACAAGTAAATTCAGTAAAAGCTCTTTAAATTTATTTTAGAATCAGGAGAAAAAAAATAATGCTTCATAACAATCTCCAAGGTATTGAATTCTGAAGGCTAATATCAGCACTTCATTACCACTCTAAAATGGATTGGAGGTTGATATAAGACACACAGCATAAGTGCACAATCGTGCCTTACCATCCCTGTCCTATTGTCCCCAATTATTAGTTTCTATTTCTTATATTTAAGCTTATGTTTATTCTTATTTCTATTGTATTGTAAGCCTTTGACAAAATAAATAAATAGAAACAGTGTTCTGATATAATGAGATGGTTTCAGTCAATTCTTATGAACAATTTCAGTTTGTTTACTGTCCATTCCATAGATAACATGTTTACATTTTATACCAATGTTGGGATGGCAAATTTTTGATTCTCCAGATGTTGCTGATTTATAACATTCTTTATCATTGACCATTTTGTCTGGAACTTATGGAATAGCATCTCAGTGGTTCAATCCAAGCAAAGTTACTAGACATGGATGATGCAATTTTGTTAATCTTTTTTTGCTTTTAGCATCCTAAAGGTTAGTGTTCATGGCCAACTTGGGTTTTTCACTACTCAGTTATAATTCCAGATTGTCTATGAACAAGTTGTAAAGCACTCTTTCCAAATCCCAATACAGACCCTTGAGGATCTCACTTCTTACATGATTCCATTATATGAGATTTTTCAATTTAGTCCATCTTGTTCTTTAACCAGCTACCAGTCCATCTTCTGGTTCTTATCAATACTATTGCTGACAACCCTTCAAGACAAGTTAGCACAAGAAAAGGTTTCCACAAGAAATCTTCTTTGATACTATTTCTCTAATAAATCAACACTTTTTGATATAAGCTGTAGTATGCATTAAAAAAAAGAGTTGGAAGCTTGGTGGTGTTTTCCTTTTGTTCTCTCTTACATAAAAGATAACCAAGGGGGAGTTAGTTTAAGTTTCTTTCAATGTCTTCTTCCCTTCCTGAGATTAATTCATGTTTTGCTAACAGTCTCCACATGCCTTCTCCAAGTTCAATATTCAATTAAGGAAAAAATTATTCTGAGAATCTACATATTTTTCTGACTTGCTAGTTCAGTCTACTTTAGGGTTCTCAGTGCTTGGACTTTCTTGTTTTTTTTCCTTGAAAATATCTCATGTCTCATCCAAGAAGCTTCTTCAGTTCTCAGTTGAGAACCTTCATAGATATAAATAAAAGAACAGATTGTTGAAAGCTGATGGTGCATGATTGTGCAGAAGTATATGATATGGCAAAGCATGGGGAAAATAAATATTATGCCCAATCATCGTGCTTGTACCAAAGAAGAAAATAGCTTCCTTCAAGATTTTGTAAGTTACTTGTTCATGCTGCATATGAAAGAGCAAAAAATTTGGCAGGGTTATAATAGTAATGGAATGAAGGATGGAAAGGCCTGTCTTAGACTGACAGTAATCCTAACCACTGGCTTTAAATTTGCAACTGTCTTGTATTTCTTCAGACATCTTCCTAATCAAATTTTAGCTAAATTAATTTAATGTTCTAACTCTTCCTATGCCAAATACTTTACTTCCCCAAAATAACCACAAATAAAGAGTATGGGATTATCATATACACCTTTTGTGTTAGTACTAAACATAGAAAATCTGCAATAAATGAATTGTTCATAAATTTTCTCAAAGGAAGTGTGAGAGGAGAATCTAGAGTTTTGTATGGAGTTTAATTTACCTTTCCCCAATATAATACCCTCCAAATGCATGGGACCACAACTTAACTCCATTACCTCTAGCCAGCAAGTTATATACATTAATTTTAATGTATTTTTACATAATTTGAGATTTTTGGATGAGCAGAGGTTAGAAATAGAAACAATTTCCTAAAAGTTCAAATTATTGTTTAAAAAAATCTATTTGGTTGGATTTTTAAAAAGGAAAAAAGGTGTAATGGATAACTGATATATACAACAATGAACATATATGTATTATATTGCCTTCCAAATTGTAGATGATAAGTATATTTTACTTGCAACAATTGTCAGTTTGTGATTGACTGAATATCAACCTGGGCCATTTTAGAAAACATCTGGAGAGAGTCATTATAGTCAATCAGAGTTGTATAGAACAAATCATGTGAAAGTGTGTATAAATCTGACATTTCAGTAACAATGTACAGGAGAATAGGTCTTTCACTCTATCCAGTGTCATTCTATGTAATACTGCAGATATAATGCTATTACTTTATTTAAAACCTAGATGCTAAAGGTCAAGAAGCATAATGATTAATGGAAGAAAAATAGGGGAGAGATCTCTAAATTGCAAGGTGTGTAAGGCAGAGTTGAAGGAATTGGATGTGTTTAATCCAGAGAAAGTATAATTAGAGGATAGAGATCTAAAGTGTTTTTAAAAAAGAGCCAGCTGAGCAGAGGTGGTATTCAGCAGGTTCTGACCAGTTCTGGAGAACCGATAGCAAAAATTTTGAGTAGTTCAGAGAACCAGCAAATACCATCTCTGACTAGAGATTTTACAGTATCCTTCCCCTGCCACGCCCACCAAGCAACGCCCAGAGAACCGGTAGTAAAAAAAAATTGAAGTCCACCACTGCAGCTGAGTGTCTTATGGTAGGTTCCTTACCAGACTTTGCAGAATTAATAGATGCTAGGAGGATTTTGGAAATATGTGATATTTCTAGAAATATACCCAAATAAATACAAACACAAGTTATAATGGGCGAGAGAGATTGATGAGATGAACTAACAGCATTTTCCAACTCTAAATTCATGTTCCTCATTGAGTAATTACCAGGATGTATGAAATTGTGGTCAGATGAGGTACCTTGACCTGAATTGTGGGAGGTACTGGTTATATTAAGAAGTATCTCTATAATGGAGATCAGCATAAAATCATGCAATCTTTCATTATTGTAACAATATGGTTTTGAGCTTCTGTAATTATATAAATTGCAGCTGCTGCATTTTTATTTATTTTTATCCTGTCTATCCTTCAAGAGCTCCAAGAGGTGATAGCCCAATTTTATCTAATTTTTTTTTCTTCCCATACCAACCCTGTGGAATATGCTGGATTGAAAAATAATAACTAACCCAGGACCATTCAGGGATGGTCCATGTTAAGATCTAGCTTGAATCTACTCTACTTAGTAAAAATTCAGTGCCTCATCATTACATAATAAGAGATTGACTGGCCATGATACATTAACTGAGTATGTGGACCTTAGATATCCTATAGAAACAACTGATTTGTGTATGCAGAGATATAAATGCCCAGATATTTTCAACTTAGTGATTGATTTCTTGAAGGTTCATTCTTCTTGGAGTCTTGGACTTGCTCTTCCTGGAATTTCCAGCCCAACTGGAACTCCTTGAAGGAAGAAGAAGAGTTGGAAGAGGGCCAAATTTTAGTCCTTAGAATCTTAAGTTTTAAAAAAATCTAAATACAGTATTTGAACTGTACTGTTGGAGGTAAAGTTATGTTTCACCTAGTCTGAGCAGAATCCAAAACGGTGCCTACTGCAGAATGTAAAGTTGAAAAAAGCTTCTAGTTCGAATGGGAAAACACAGGGCAAGGAAAGTCTATTAATTTAATGGGCTATTACTGCACTAACTGCAATATAAAATTTTAAAAAAAATGGTAGCTGCTGCTCAGTGGAGAACCTAGGTACCCAGCAACATAATGACTGCATAGAGCACCATTGAAAGACAGGGGATCTGCCAGCCACTGTAGTCACTGTAGCTGTCATTAGGTCAGAAGGAAGCACTGCTGACTGTTCTACTGGTTGAACAGGCTTAAGTTGGTTTAAATAAATAAACAGCGATTTTGAAGCAGATTAGTCAGGCAGTGTTGGTGACCCATACTGATGATAACGCAAGTAAATGTGCCCCTGTGCCTTTAAACTTTTTTTAAAAGCAGTGCTACAGGGGTAGCCTTTCACTTTCAGCCACAATTGGAACTGGAATTTCTGTCACTAAGGGAGGTGCTCAGTGCTCACTAGTTGTAACTATGAAGATGAAACTTGCTGAAGATTCCTCTTGCTGGAAAATCCATTTATAAAAAGGACCAGATGGGACACATAGACTTTGAAATGATAATCAGATGGCAAGGCTAGGGAGAAATAAACAAACTGGAACAATGACTTCCATTTTCCCCCCAAACTTCATGAAATGAAAAAAAATATCTCTAGATGCAACTTTTTAGCTCAATGCATTTTCAACAAGTTTCTTAAAGATTTGAAACACAGTGCAGATGATTATTTGTTAGGAGTGTTATAGAGTGGCTTTCTTTAACGAATAGAAAGATTGGAGCAGCTGATCTTTAAGGTTCTTCCAGTTCTATAATTTCATTCCTCAGGGACACTCTTGAAGAACCATTTTCACATTAGTATGAATGTGTACATGTGTGTGGTGTGAGTGTATGTGTGTCATGTTTATTAAGTTGTTTTTAGAACTAAAAGGTAGTATGAGCACTTTAACTCTTAATCTGAATTTGGACTTAAAACTGCAAGAAGAAAAATCCTGTTCAAAATATATTGAGCTTAGTTTATTTCTTCTTATGTTCTTGGAAGTCTCTGACCTTTCTCTGGAACTGATACATTTCCATTTTTTATCCTGTTTTTTTACTTCTTGGCTAAGGCAGTAGGTGAACCAGCCAATCCTGCTTTGTGGCCAGATCCTCAGCTTCAAATGTGGCCAGGCCCATCTTATATTGGCATGATATGCAACCTGTCCTGACTCATTCCTTGTTCTGGAGCATGAATCAAGAAAAATGGAGCTCTACCCTCCCATTATCTAATATGTGAAGAATACAAACACATAATAGTGCAAATAATATTTTTCTTTTCCATCAGATGGGAATGAATTTTGCCAGCAATTTAGAGGACTATGAAGAATTAAGAAATGCCACATTTCACATAAAGAAATATCAAATGTTTTAAGTTACATTCCTTTAAATTGAAGTGTGGTTTATTAAATTGCCAATAAAGTCTTTCCATTTCACCAGAATGGGCTGTGATTTATGGGAAAGCTAGAACATTAATAGGATATGAAGTAAGCTAAGAAATTAATACAGAAGTTTCTATATGTACGGTGACTGCTTAATCAAGCCACTCTCATAGTATTCTTTCCACCTACCTATTATTCCTAGAGTAATTGACTGAGCCTCACTGCAATGTACCATTCTCTCTCTCTGATGAAATTTCCTAATGTAGTAATGCATGTGGGAACATGTGGATACATGCACAGCCCAATGAATAAAATCAAATTGGAACAAGAGACATGCTGCCTACAAGGTCAAAAGACAAGGAAAATTTGTTATTTAAAGTTTTGTTCAATAGAAAACAGAATTGAATCAATTTTTGGAATGAAAGAGAATTGGACTACTATATAAAGTAGTATAATAGAATAATTACTGTCCTTAAACAAAGTAAAAACAACAACAATATAAGATCCTGAGACAGGAAAGGTGAGGAGGAAGGGGAAGAGAGGAATGGAAAGTCGGAGGGAACAAATTAGCTGAAGTGGAATTAAAAAATAGATTGTTTGGGCATTTACAGTAGATCACATTCAGAATCACTCAAATAGGATGACAGCATGACAATCAGATATGACTGCATGAAATTTGTCTCTGTCTCTCTGTCATCTTTCTCCACAGGGAAAAATGGGAAGATAGAGTACTGAAAGAGCTCCTGAAAGAAAGGTGTGAATGCAATGTTGATCACAAATGCACACAGAAAGACACACACATAGGACTTTGAAGTAAAGATGGGACAAATTAGAGATGTCTTGTCCATTTTGAATGGGTTGACAAAAGTCACCCTGAAATTGCTTTAATCTTGTTCTGAGTTCAGCCTTTTTCCTCAGTGAGGTCAAAATCTCATTCTTAAGCCACCATTGTATGATAGAAGATTTTTTTTTCAACCTTATGAGATAGTAGCAGCATGGAAGCTTTGAGATTTTTGAAAGGATGGGAAAGTATAGCTCAATCCTAGGTAGGATATTAAACTGTCCAGGAGATGTACTGAATTTCAGAAAACCGCTTTACTTCCATGCTGCTGTACTTCCACTAATGACAAAAGTGTCACACTGAAGTTCAGCTGCAGTTCATATAGCTGCTGGGATATATAAACCAGGTTACAATTTATTTGATGCTCTCCTAATTTATTCCAGCCAAAATAAGTGCACTCATTTTCATGCAGATTTACCTGGGAATAAATTCCATTCGTTAATCGTGTATAGCATAGATTTCCATGCATTTTTTTTCCTTATAAAATTTAGAAAGCTGCACAACTCCAGGAATAAGAGTCTTTAATCCTCCCAGTGAAACAAGGGGATTTAAAACCATTCATCTTTGGTTGGATTGTGTCCACATATTTTACTGATTCAGCTAAATCTGTATCCTTTCTTTATTAGATGTATATTTTTATAAGATACTTTCAAGGGAGAGAGTGAGGTATTTCAAATACTATCAGGTTGTTTATTTATCTTTGATTCCTCCCATTTCATCCTCTCATAAGAGGCCTTATTATTAGAGCAGCCCATGAGGTCTTGGGTTTCTATGAAAATTCTAATAAAAAAATCCATTCCTTTGCACTTCAAGTCTTGCTATCTTTTTGAAACGTCTGTAGCTTTGTTCTTCCTGCTGGGCTTAATGATTTCTGAGTTCAATAAACCCATAAACAGCTTTATTGCATTCCTATCTTGGCAGAATTAAATGATCAAAATTAAGTCTAAAATAGCAATATTGTTTAAAAGCTATCTACAATATGCACTAATAATAAAAAATAATTGGCTAGAATAGCTTTAATTGTATTCATGAGACCAGGGAAAATAAAGTTTTTCTGCCTCAAAGTATAAACAGTGCTTTTTATTATGTTTCAGAGGCTAATTCTTTAAAGAGAATTAATTAATGTTTCATTTTCCCTTATCACAATGTTGTTGACATTGTTTCAGCATACATCATCACACTTTTAAAGTAACCACAAAATGGTCTTGTCAGGATTTATTAACTGACCAAGTTAAAAATGCTTGTTGCATGATGTCTGTCACAATTAGTTCAGCAGCCACAATTTATTTTGAAATGAAAAAAAAAATGTTCCCATAAATCTGGAAATCTCCCAAAACCCTTTTAAAATAAGATTTTTTATGAAAAGTTTATTTTTTGAGCACTGAAATTTGAAGACCAAAGTGTTTGGTCATCCTAAAGTGTCTTCCTTTATAACTTCTATTTGTTTTTTGTCTCCTGGGAGAAAGTAAAAAAGAAATCTGAAGTTTTGCAGTTAGTTTGGTTAAACTGTGGAAGAAATTTCCTGGCACAATAAGCACATTTTTACCACTTCAAATCTTTTGCGTTTAATCATAGCTTGATCAGATATCAAGCTATGATTAAACACAAAAGATTTGAAAGAGCAAATGTTAAAGAAAGAGGAAATGTTAAGGGATCATTCTACATCTTTTGAAGTTGCTTTATTTTTATGTTAAATACATTTTTTACCAACCACCATTATACTTTGTCTCAAATGGTAAAAGATATGCTGTTAAACATCACTTGTATAAGTGAGGGTTTTTATGAATCCCTTATATGTTTCCTTCCACCTCTTACTTCTTTTCTCATACCGTAGAACAGTGCTGTCAAACTCACAGCCCATGGGCCGGAAGTGGCATGTACTGGCCACACCCACATCCAGTTTAGCGAAGAGGAAAAAAGTCACGATACGTCACATGATGCCGGAATGATGGTGCAAGTTTGACACTCCTGCTGTAGAATATCCTTTAAAAGGAAAGATGAGGAAAAACAGGCTGTATTAGAAGCATCTGAAAGCAATTTCATTTAAATTAACTAAGAGAAATTAAAATAAAACAGCAACATTTTAAGAAGGATTTACAATGTTGAGCTTCATCACAGAGACAAAATGAATTATGACAATGACATGGAAAAAGTAATAGAGAACTTTATCATCCATAGCATGTGAAAGCAAACAAGCAAAAAATAGTCAAAATAAAGAGAATTTGAGAAACAAATAGTGAAATCAAGTCAGCTTTTGAACATGTAAGATGCTGTATGGATATTTTTCCTTTACCTATAAACATCTTTCTCTACAATTTAATTTTGTGAGTACTTTCCATCTAACCTGTATCACTCTTAGCTTGACTTCTTTTGGTTTCTCTTTATTGCAACAAAAGCTTTTGAAATCATGAAAAAATGGCATGGATTTGTGCCCAATTTGAATATGATCTCATAGAATAATGTTTTAATTTACCTATACTTTTTTAAGAAGCAAACTTAGTCAATGTATTTTGTCTATTATGAAGACATTCAACTTTCCTTCTTAAACCTGTGAGTGATGTGTGTATGGAAACTCTTTGCTACGCAGATCAATATAAGAACTCCCTCTGCCATAATGTTTGGTAGCTGTGATTTGGGTTTTCTTTACAAGTCTGTCCTTTTAGTTTTTGAACCAAACTTGGGCACGCATTTCAATAATAAAGTTTGCATTTCATTTAAAGCATTTTTTCTAAAAAATTTTTTATAAACAATCATATTCATAGTTTCTTTATGTGCTCATGGAATATTTACTTATATCTAGGATCCAAGGGGTTTTGTACATTTGATTGAGATCCATGGGGAAGCTTTAAATGAAAGCTTAGGTGATCCAGCACACACTGTTGATGACTCAGTAGGCTGGCCTCTTCACTCTTGGAATTAAGGCCTCAGCAGGCTGTTATGAGACTGCTGTAATTGGACAACTGAAAAATGTCAATAGGAGGAGAATTGATGTGGTTCAAAGATGAACAAAGATGAAGAAAGATGTCGGGAACTTCCGGTTTGAGCTTCTTCAGTGACAGACCAAAACCTCATCTCTGCGAGGCTTCGATCCGTGCTCGCCGCTGGAGCACCCCGAGCCGGCTGGTTTCGGGGCTAAGCCACCCCGTAGAGGTGGTGAAGAGTGGAGAGACTGCCTGCAGGGTTGAGGAGAGCCGCATCTCTCCTCCCCAGCTGGCCATTACTCCCTTTCCCAAAGGCGGTTGCAGCGGTGGTCAGAAATGGCCTCCACAAAGAAGAACTCCACCGGAAAAGAATGTGCAGGAGGAAGATAAGAAGAGAAAGTTTTGGTTGACCGGGTCAAACAGCAAAAGCAACAAATAAGGTACCCTGGAATTGAAACTGTTAAAAAACAATAACATTGTTCCCTAAGTAGATTTTTAAGCTGCAAAGGAGAGAGAAAAGGGAAAAGATTTGGTTTTCTCCTTTTCCTATACTGACAGCTAAGAGACTTAAGGAAGAAATTGGGAAAAAAATCCACTTTGACATCAATAGGCATTTAATGCTGAAAATAAAAAGTCAAAGGGATAATAAAGATTTCTAGATAATTAAAAGCTTTTGAAAACAGGAAAGGAGAGAAAAAGAATAAAAGGGTAGGATCTGGAAGGGAGGAGACTACCTGGAATTAAAAAAGAACTTACAGCAAAATCTCAACAAGACTTCCAAAAGATACATTCTAACTGAAATATCGCAACAAAAACCCCAGGAAGAAAAAGTCAAATAAGAAATAAGAACATATAACTCGGGACTATCTGGATTACTTGATGATTTCTGGATTCTTGGTTATTGTTTTGAATGACTAAAATCAATCAAGTGGTTGTTTAAAACTGTTTAAAATGGCTCCACTTTTAGAAGAACTGAAAATGGAACTTAAAAAGTACAAAGAAGATGCACAAGAAGGGAGAGGTTCTTTTGGCTTTGTATTTCAGTTTTTAGAAATGGAGATTTGGAATTTTGAGAAACAACAAGAAATGCCTGCACAACAAGAAGATTGCAACAAAGAAGAAGCCATCTTTAATGAACAAGTAATCTTAGATGGGGGGAAAAAGGAAAGGGGGGAAAGAGAATGGAAAGTTTAAGATTGGGAAAAACAACTCCAAAAAAAAAATATATATATATATATAGAGTGAAAAATAAGTATAAAATCAGAAAGCAACAGAAGAGGGAAATGCAGAAGAGAGAATTAGAAGTAGAGAGACAAGGGGGTAAAAAGGGGAGGGAGAAGATGAGAGGGAAAAAAGAAAGGAAAAGAAGTTATAAAGGACAGAAGCAAAATATAGAGAAACAGGGCCTATTTAGAGATAATGGGTGAAAACTTAATGGAAAGGGGGATTCTGCAAAGGGACATAAGACAGTATGGTTATATTAGAAGCAGAAATAATTTTAGAAAATATGAAACAATGTATGATTAAAATGTCTGATAAAATAGCTATCGTAATTCAGTGGAATGCTTGTCAATAAAGAAATCTAAGAAACGGTATATTTAATGATTTATAAAACATATGTGAAGAGAAATAAGGAAAAAATTATGGAGATTATATGTGTTTTTAAGGAAGTATGATATTTAATTGAACAGAGGTGTTAAAGATGTTAAGATTTTAATGATTATTAATGATAGAACTGAACTGGAATGGAATGAGGGCTTATAATTACATATATTTACAATCTTTCTTTTTCTTTTTTTAAAGAATATAGTGTGTATTATAAGAATGTACCAAGCAGAATTCGATTGGAAGTTATGTATTATGTATGATATTGAAGGTCATAAACTTAAGGTATATATTGAAGTTTAAATAAGAGTTGAATGGATGTAATTAAAAGATATAAAGGTGTCATACTCCAATTAGTAACTACAGGAGAAAATTTGTTTAATGAGAAAAGATAATATGAAATTGAAACAGAACAGACAAAAGTATAAATATAATGATTTGAATTGAGATGAGATAATCAAAATAAAATTGAGAAAATTAAAAGAGGGGAATAACTATATAGAAAATGTAAAATAGTATAAGATATGGAATAGAATACAAAAAGGAGCATGAAATTGAGTTTTGTGCCTGTATAAAGAAGTTCAACCCGGGACCATGCTATTTTCAAAAAAGATGTTTTACTTGTATTTTGTATGTGTGAAAACCCAAATAGAACTTTATTTAAAAAAAAAAAAAGATGAAGAAAGATGTCTAGAGTACCGCCTAAACTTTTAGAACATCAAGGAACAATTACAATTACAACTGACCTGAATATAATTTGGTACAATTTTAATTCATATGGTCAAAATTTGGCTCAACAGATGTGAGAGAACAATTGTTCTCTCTTGCAATGGATATCTTTGTAATGTTCTTTTTACATCACACAGACTAGCCACTATTAATCTTTGCAGCACACTATTTTATTAATGCAAAGCATAATTTAGGAGTGAACTAAACTCAGTTCAAAGCATGGAAGAATAAATCAGCATTCGCTTCCTCTCTATCTAAACTTTATGAATGAGACTGGGAACAACTGAGTTTTGCCTGTTAAAAATCTAAGTAATGCACAGCATTAGATTTGAATTAAAAATATGATATTATATATAACAATTGCATCAGCTATAATCCAAATTATTTGAATGACTTTTAAAATTTGTTCACAGCATATTCCATATCTTTTAAAATAATTTATCTAGAAATATTAATGACTTTCATTTAATTTAGGAATATATAGAATGAGATCAGTGAAAAGTGATTTTGTTTTCCCCATCATAGGAAACTATATTGAACACACAGAGAAGTTTGTGAGCTTATTGTCACCATTCTCTTTTATCTGTTCTCAATCCCTTTTGATTTGCAAAGGTGCTTTTCAAGACAAGGAATAATGGATGGAAACTGAACAGGGAGAGATTCAACCTGGAAATAAGGAGAATTTTTCTGACAGTGAGAACAATCAACCAATGGAACAGCTTGCCTTTGCAAGTTGTGGGGACTTCATCACTGGAAGCTTTCTAGAAGAGACTGGACTGCCATCTGTCAAAAATGGTGTAGAGTCTGCTTGGGCAGGGGGGTTGAGCTAGATGACTTACAAGGTCCTTTCCAACTCTGTTAATCTGTATCTGTATCTGGCTGTAAGTGTGAAAATGGTCATATATCAGAGGTGGTATTCAACAGGTTCTGACCAGTTCTGGAGAACCAGTAGAGGAAGTTTTGAGTAGTTCGGAGAACTGGTAGCAGAAATTTTGATTAGTTTGGAATACCACCTCTGACTGGCCCCGCCTCATCTATTCTCTACCTCCCAAGTCCCAGCTGATTGGCTGGGTCTTCTTTTGTTGCCCTGCACAGGAGAACAGAGCTGGAAAGCAGGTTAGTGGGGTGGGGAGAGAATGGGGATTTTACAGTATCCTTCCCCTGGAGTGGGGTGAGAATGGAGATTTATAGTATCCTTCCCCTGCCCCACCTACCAAGCCATGTCCATCAAGCCACACCACGCCCACCAAGCCACATCCACAGAACCAGTAGTAAAAAACTTTGAATCCCACCACTGTCATATATGTACCTTTTCTTAGTGCTGTTGTAACTTCGAACAGTTACTAAATGGACTTTTGTAAGTCAAGGACCACTTGTGCAAGGAAGCTGGTTAAAGACATTGCAGGTATGTATTAAGGGAACAGAAGTTATTTTCTGTCACTCATTGCAGAATCTCTGACTTTCCTTTATGCAGAAAGAGTATTCAAAGAATATCAGATTTTTGTGATCCTTTTGCATTCCTCGTTGAACATTTTTGCTTGCTTCCAATGTTTGGAACTGTGAGGACGTTGCCTGTTTCTAACCACAACAGATGTTCTTGCTTCTTTAACAGCAATGTGGCAGAATCATAAAGTACTACTTGCCTTTATTGACCAGAACTTTAAATCATCCTATAACTGGAGCTATGAACCCTATTATTAAACATATTTAATTATTAGGATGGTGGTTCTGAATTCTACAGTGTCATGTGCACACTTTACTAATATCAACGTGAGTTATACATGCTGCAATGAGCTTGCAGAATATTTTGATGGTTAAATTGCTTGCATCCATCCAACCTGGTTTTTGCGTTGAAAGAAAATTCTAAAGTGATGATGGAGGCAGTGACTTTCATCTTCCTAAACTGGAGGTCAGAGAAAGTTTTCACACGAATGAGGCAGTAGGCTCATTTATTAGACTGTTGTTTGGAGTAGAATTTGCCAGTTGACTAATAGAGATGTTAAATGTTTCCAGGAGATAGGGATACCTGGATGAAAGGATCTATAAAACCTCCTTTGAAAGAAGTTGTGATATGACTGCAAATCATTGGAGACCAAAGGCGAACATGCTGCTTTCAGTGAAAAATGAAAGCAGACATGTCTTTAAGAATACCCATGCAGCAACTTTAGTTGTGCTATATGCATGCATGATGGACATTTTTAATAAACTGATAGAAAAGAAAAAATGCTGTGCGTACTTACCATACATCCGCATGTCTAAGCTTGTGTCTAAGCTATTGCATTTAGTTATGAGTGATAAGTTTGATTTTAGTTGGTTTATCAATCAGAATAGAACTGGAAGGGACCTTGGAGTTCTTCTAGTCCATCCCGTGCTCAAGAAGGAGACTCTATCATTTCAGATAGGTGGCTGTCCATTCTTTTCTTAAAAACCTCCAGTGGTGAAGCCCCTACAACTTCTGAAGGCAAGCTATTCCACTGTTTAATTGTCCTCACTGATAGGAAGTTTCTCCTTAATTCCAGGCTGCTTCTCTCCTTGATTAGTTTTCATTCATTGTTTCCTTTCTTGCTTTCTGGTGCTTCGGAAAATAAGTTGACCTCTCTTCTTTATGGCAGCCCCTCAAATACTGGAATACTGCTATCATGTCACATCCTAGTCCTTCTTTTCTCTAGACTGGCCATACCCAATTCCTGCAACTGTTCTTCATATGTTTTAGTCTCCAGGCCTTTAATCATCTTAGTTGCTCTTCTTTGCACTTTTCCCCAAAGTCTCAACATATTTTTTGTAATGTGGTGACCAAATTGTAATGCTCTAATCCTCATGTTTTGGGGTCACCACTTCCCGTAAAATATTGCATTTACCCAGCTGAATTGTATCTGATCAGTATCCCATCTGTCATTTCTCTGTATGATTCTCCCCTGGTCTATTCTAGGGAATTCATTTTTTAAACCCCCAGATAAGCACAGAATTAGTCTGGTTACTATTATAAAGGTATATACGATAAGTAGAGTTCTCTGACTTCTTATCCCTTCTCTTCATCCACCATTTGTCCATTAAGCTAGTTTCAGAACCAATTAAGGATAACATTTTCTGAATTTTCAGTTTTTAAAAAATTATTTCAAGTGCACATTTGTATATTAGCTGTCATTAGATGTCTTCTCACAACAAAGATATAAAGGAATCTCCTAAAAAACCTGTATATATTATAAGCCTCTTTCATTTCTCCATTGTACAGATAACTTTACCATGAGTATTTGACTCCAAGCTTCTTACACAAATATATCCGCTGAAATAAAAATTGACATTTTTCTGACTAATTTTCATCATTTATGTTAAGAAATCATCAATGTATTCAACATTGGTAATAAAGAAACCCATACCATAGTATCACTGTCTTTCAGTGATGTCATATTTTTTTGACATTTCTGGTTTGTTTTCATAGTAGTTGTTCCTTAAATAATAGTCAGACCTGACACAACCTTTTTTTTCAGAATACAAGGATACAAGGATTTTAAATCTTAACCATTGCTTAAGCCTTTCCTTCTTTCCAGCAGGGTTACATGTTTTCTCAGGGATTACTGCTTTCTCTGACTAATCCACATAATTAAATACTCTCCTTGCTTCTGATTTGTTAACTCAATATGGTTATTGTTTGTATTCCAAATTAATTGATCTGTTATTTCTACCACTTTTAACATAGTGTACTGGGACAGATATTTAACTTTTCCCTTCAGGTCACAAGGTAACCATTAATAAAAACTAGTGTAACACTACCAATTCTGTCATCTTCTTTAGGAAGTTCATTCTAGCCCTTTTCCCTCAGGTTCTTATGAGTTGAGACTCAAATTCGCTAAATGTTTTCCCTCCCTTAGGCTAAAATACCTTAGGCATTTTCTTCTGAAAAAAACAGGACCTGTTATAGAATACTCATCAAAATTTGCCCATTGGGGTAAAAATTTCTATTCACTCTCCTTGAACATATTTTAGAAGCTTCTCTTCTATGTTTCATCTCTTCTTGGCTCTTTCCAAATGATTTGAGAAAGTGAACAGTCACCATAAGTAATATATGAGGTTAAGGGTTTAGGAGTAATTTTCATAAGATGTTATATGTTTAATTATAATATTTCCCTTTCATCTCTCCTTTGACCTTCTGTTTTCCAGTTTCTAGTGGACACTATACCTTCTTTCCTCAAAAATTCCAAATATTCTCTACTAGATGGTATCTGCTTTTTTCCTTTTATCTACACCTGTAGTTTGTTTCATGAGAAACCTCCTCTCTTCTACAACCCACACTTTTATAAAGAAAACTTTGCTCCTGACTTCCTTTGCTAGAGGCTCTTATTCATTGACCAAAATTTGCCATACTTACTTGCCTGTTTGTTTGTTAGCTTTTCTGTAATATAGCAATAGACTTATATACTGCTTTACGGTGCTTTAAAGCAGGGGTCGCCAATCTTTTGGACCTCAGGGACCACCAAACTCATAATTTTAAATCCCGCGGATCAGAGACCCTGGGAAAATCCCAAAAAAAAGTCTGCAAGAAAATCCCCCAATATATCATTTATGTTGTGATGCAGCCAGAAGACAGTGGAAAAAAATATTCAAGTGAGCATTTTGCTCCCAGCCTCTCAGAGTCTTTAAAAATGCCAGAATGTGCAGGCTCTTGAAAGCATAATGCCAGCATGAAGCCAGACATAGAACAGAACATGAAAATGAAAAAAATTCCAAGAGGGATACTTAAATTTTGGGTGCTGATCAATGATGACACTCATTCTCCTTCCCTCTCATATGGACCTCATTCCTCTTTCTTGCTTTGCTGTAGAGCCAGAGATGCAAAATATGTCCACTGGGGGAAAGGACTGGTGTGAGACTGCATCACAGAACAGCTGTGAACATTTTCACAAAATGACTAAGTGAACATCTGGACAGATTTGGGCAAGAGCTTTCTTTTCCAAATGATGTTTCTATAATATGTACCAAAACAGTGGGGGCTGGAAAACTACTGGAAAACTTATTCCACTGTGCTACTGACAGACAAAACTTGTTTCATGAAAATTTCCAAGAAGAAAAGCTTTGGTTTGATTTTGCAAAGCGTTGATAATTAGGATTTTGTAGAAGCTCCCCTTCCTGTGTGAGACAATCAGCTTTTCAAGGCAGGAAAGGGAGGCCTCAGAACTGTTCAAATGATTCTTTTTTTTTTTTTTTGAAAGTTTTATTTGGGTTTTCAAAAAAAACAAAATACAAATAAAACATCTTTTTTGAAAATAGCATGGTCCCAGGTTATCACTTCATACAGACACCAAACTCAATTTCATGCTCATTTTTATATTCTATTCCATATCTTATTACCGTTTTATATTTTCTACATAGTTTTTCCCCTCTTTTAATTTTCTCAACTTTATTTTAATTATCTCATCTCAATCAAATCATTATATTATTCCTTTTGTCTGTCCTGTTTCAATTTCATATTATCTTTTCTTATTAAACAAATTTTTCCCTGTAGTTACCAATTGGAGTATTATATATTTTAATTTTATCCATTCAAACTCTTATTTAAGCTTCAATGTATACCTTTAATATTATAGCATTCAATATAATACATAACTTCCAATCGAATTCTGCTTGGTACATTCTTAAAATACACACTATACTCTTAAAAAAATATATATATATATATATATATATATATATATATATATATATATATATATATATATATATATATATATATATATATATATATTTGTTTTCTTAAGTTTTTGGGTACCTACATGTATGGTGTTCAGGCTTGGTTCGGGTATTTTCCACGTCATTGTAGTTCTTTTAAAGTTGTAGCAACGTTTCAGCAGAATCTCATCTGCCATCATCAGGCTTCTGTATTGCTTCTTCAATATATATATATATATATTTGTTTTCTCAAGTTTTCGCTGGTACCTACATGTATGGTATTCAGGTTTGTTCGGGTATTTTCCCACGTCATTATAGTTGTGCTTTTAAAATTGTAGCAACATTTCGGCAGAATCTCATCTGCCATAATCAGGCTTCTGGTTGTGTCCGTCTGTGAGTCAGGCACCCATAGTTGTTTCAGTTTTAAATTTACAGACGGACACAACCAGAAGCCTGATGATGGCAGATGAGATTCTGCTGAAATGTTGCTACAACTTTAAAAGCACAACTACAATGAAGTGGGAAAATACCCAAACAAAGCTGAATAACCAAAGATCCACATACAAATACCCGTGAGAACCTGAAAAATATATATATATATATATATATATATATATATATATATATATATATATATATATATATATAATCACACATTCCATTCCAATTCAATTCTATCATTAATATTCATTAAAATCTTAACATTTTAAACATTTCTTTTCAATTAAATATCATACTTCCTTGGGAACACTTACAAACTTTCATAGTTAATTCTTTTTTTTCCATATTTCTCACTTATATTTTTATAAATCATTACTAATAATTAAAAATGTTCCCATTTAATTCTCTCAATCATTTTAATTCATTTATTTATTACCAAACATTCAACTACATTACAGTAAATATTTTATCCATCATTTTAATCATATTTTCTAAAAAAAAATTTTTTAATAAAAGTTTTTATTGATTTTAACGACAAACAAAAACACAAAAAACATAAAACATAACATTTTCTAAAATTATTTCTGTTTATAATATAACAATGCTATCTTATATACCTTTGCAGAATCCCTTTTGCAATTAAATTTTCACCCATTATCTCTAAACAAGCTTATGGTTACAATCCTTATATCTTTTCCCTGTTTCTCCATTTCTTGTTTCTGTCTTTTACAACTTCTTTTCCTTGCCTTCTTCCCCCTCTTCTTCTCCCTCTCCTTTTTACCCCCTCGTCTCTCTACTTCTAACTCTCTTATCTGTAATCCCCTCTTCTGTTGCTTTCCAATATTATACTTATCTTTCAAATTCTTCTTCTTCTTTTTGGCTGTTTTTTCTAGTCTTAAACCTTTCACTCTCTTTCCCCCCTTTTCTTTTTTCCCCCCACTTAAAATTATTTGATCATTAAAGATGGCTTCTTCTTTGTCCCAATCTTCTTGTTCTGCAAGCGTTTCTTGTTGTTTCTCATAGTTCCAGATCTCCATTTCTAAGAATTGAAATACAAAGCCAAAAGAACCTCTCCTTTCTTGTGCATCTTCTTTCCATTTTTAAAGTTCCATTTTCAGTTCTTCTAAGAGTGATACCATTTTAAAGACTTTTAAACAACCACCCGGTTAGTTTTAGTCATCCAGATGCAAAAACCAAAAATCACCAAGTAATCAAAATAATCCAAGGCTGTTTCTTTCTGCTTCTTTTTTCCACTTTCTCTTCCTGGGGTTCTATTATTTTGTTACCAAGTTTCAATTAAGATGTATCTTTGAGGAATCTTGTTGAAATTTCACTGTAAGTTCCTTTTAGTTACAGTTCCATTCCTTAGTTCCAGGCAGTCTCCTCCATTTTTCCAGATCCTGCCCTTTTATTCTTTTTTTTTTTTATCCTTTCCTGCTTTTAAAAACTTTTAAATATCCAGAAATCTTTATTATCCCTTTGACTTTTATTTTCAGCTTAGATGCCTATTAATGTCAAAGTGGATTTTTTTCAATTTCTTGCTTAAGTCTCTTAGCTATCAATATAAGGAAGGGAAGAAAAAATAACCTAATCCTTTCCCTTCTCTCTCTCCTTCGCAGCTTCAAAATCTTCTTTGGGAACAATGTTATCAAATTTAAATTCCAGGGTACCTTATTTGTTGCTTTTGCTGTTTGACCCGGTCAACCAAAACTTTCTCTTCTTATCTTCCTCCTGCACATTCTTTTCCGGTCGAGTTCTTCTTTGTGGTGGTCATTTCTGACCACCACTACAACCACCTTTGGGAAAGGGAGTAATGGCCAGCTGGGGAGGAGAGATGCGGCTCTCCTCAACCCTGCAGGCAGTCTCTCCACTCTTCACCACCTCTACGGGTGGCTTAGCCCCGAAACCAGCCAGCTTGGGGTGCTCCAGCGGTGAGTACGGATTGAAGCCTTGCAGAAATGAGGTTTCGGTCTGTCGCCGAAGAAGCTAAAACCGGAAGCCTGAACTGTTCAAATGATTCTAAGGAGGTCAGTCGAGCAGTTCTGTATCCTAAGCAATTGGTGTTATAAATAATTCAAGTAGGCCTCTGGGTTTTAAAAAAATCACATCTCCCTTTGCTTAACAAAAAAGATTTCAGATTTATATTGGTAATATTACTGTAGTAATCATTAGAAGATACATTAGATGATAGAAGGTAGACAGATAGACAGACAGACAGATAGATAACAAGTAAACAAAACAATCTGAAAAGCACTCTTTGGTCTTCTTGAATTAAATATATTTAAAAACAGATTTTCAGATTTGCTAATGCTGTCTTCTCATTGTCAGATATATTTTTAATTGTCATTTAATTTTCATGATATTGTAACAAAAGTAATTTACTTGTATTTTTTCTTTATTAAATAAATTTATATGACAGCCCAATCAGACATAGACGAGTCTGGGTGGATTACATTAAAAAGCCACAGTATAAAACTCCTACCTCCCCCCCCCCCCCCCCCACATACAGATGGCAGCAGCAAAAGAAATTAACCAGTTCCTGATTGGCTCCATCTCCATTTGAGGTCCCCAGAACTGCTGACAAAACAACATCTTTCGGACCTTTTGGAGGACGGGGGCCAACCATTACCTTGAGGGGAATGATTTTCTCTAGAGAAGGGAATAACAACAACAAGGCCCTTTTTCATGGTGTCAACAGATATATCATTTATGTATACCTCCTGTGTTTCATTATGCAACATAAAGTGCAATGATATTATCTAAAAACAATTTACCTTACTGAAGTAGAATGGCAAGTAGTTCTTTTCTGCAAAGCAAGAGGCAGCAGGGTAGCCTTGAATAACATTTTAAAGTTAGCAAACTTTGTCGCTAGGGCTACATGTGGACCATTTCAGTGATACAAGTGCCAAAACCTGGCTTCAAAGTTCCCATCATTCTGTGACTGATCATGCAAAAAACCTGTGGGGTAAATCCAAAACAAACTTACAATTCCCCACCCCACCCCTTCCAGACAAACACATCAGTTATCCTGGGGGTGGAAAACCCAGTAAACCAATGAACAGAAAAACAGAACAGAATAAGAGAATTGAAAGGGATCTTGGGGGTCTTCTAGTCCAACTCTCTGCTCAAGCAGGAACCCCTATATCATTTCGGAAATGATTGTCCAGTTTCTACTTTAAAACCTCCAGTTTTGGAGCACACACAACTTCTGGAGGCAAATCATTCCACTGATTAATGGAATGGTCAGGAAATTTATCCTTAGTTCTATGTTGCTTCTCTCCTTGATTAGTTTCCATCCATTGCTTCTTGTCCTGCCTTCATGTCCTTTGGAGAATAAATAGCTTGACTCCTTCTTCTATGTGGCAGCTGTTTAGATATTGTAACACTGCTGTCATGTCACCACTAGTCCTTCTTTTCACTAGACTCAATACCCAATTCTTGGATCTGTCAGTGCGCCTGACATGGCCCTTCTCACTGTTGCCTTCTGTCCTCTCTCCAGAAAATATTTAAGTGCAGCTCTTGGCCATTCTCCTAGTCTATTCTTAGAAATTAATCCAAAGAATTGAGATGGATCCAGAAACAAATATTTGCTTTAGGAGACTTACAGAATTAAATATAGTTCTTTGCCTCTTCTTTTTGCTACATTAATTACCATTGTTGGATAAGCTCAGGGTGTTCATTAGAGAAACAGGTAGTCAATGTCTACTGTGAAGAATACATAATTTGATTGGATAAATGAATAAACCAAAAATTATCAGTGTCCTCAATCACGACCTGCCACCTGGATTTTTCTTCCAAATCTTTCCAACTGGTAAGGCCAATCATAGAGTGTCTCGTCTAGACACCAATCAAATCTAAATCTGCTTCTCTGTGTTATTTCTGGCCATAATGCGCTTAGGAGCAGAACACAAATGAAGTAAAAAAAAAATGCTTACATATAGGCCCATTTTTTCACAAATGCTAAATTAGGCATCTAATTTCCACAAAGTGTTCTCTGTCACAACTCAAGTATGTCTGCATCCTATTAGGTTAAGAGAGTTGCATACTTTTTTGTGAAAAGGGGAAAACAACTCCTTATTGGGTTTAGTAAAACAGATTTGTTACACCATACAGACTGCCATTTCAATTTCCTTTTTAAGGCAGTTACTAAAGGTACAGATCATAAGGTATATTTTCTGCTTTGGGGCTTATCAAAATGAGCCCTTTTGAGCACTCCAGAGTAGATTATTGTTATTTTTTGACAAAATATAAATGTTCTCTTCAAAACTTCTTGTGGCTGTTTAAAAAAATAATAAAAAGAGCTGACTTAAAAGTCTTAATATATATTTCCTTTACTTCCAAATCTCTGATGCACATTAAAGATTTGAATGGCATGAGTGGTTTTTATACAACAATTATTTCTATAAATATTGGATGATATGAGCAAAGAGGCTGGTGCCTGGTTTGTTAACAGATATTTCTAATTTGTTTATTTTGTTTATTTCTTTGCTGTCATTTGTATTCTGTCCTGCTCTAAAAAATTTGGATGGCTAACATTTAAACATTTAAACCAGAAATAAGAATGATTATTATTATTATTATTATTATTATTATTATTATTATTATTATTATTATTATTATTATTATTATTAGACAGGCACCTGCCACATTAGACCCCAGACTTAACAATTGTCGATAAGAAAGACAAAAAAGTCTGAATAATGGATGTGGCAGCACCTGGAGACAGCAGAAGAGAAGAGAAAGAACTGGAGAAGATAACAAAATACAAAGACCCACAAATATAAATAGAACGACTATGGCAAAAGCAAGCAAGGGTGGTACCAATAGTAATAGGTGCCTTGGGTACAATCCCAAAACAACTGGAGCACCACTTGAACACCATAGGCATTGATGAATTTGCCATCAGTCAATTGCAGAAGGCAGCTTTACCTGGAACAGCTTCCATCCTGTGGCGATATCTGTAACACCATCAAACATCCAGATTTGCCCATCCCAGGTCCTTGGTAAGGACTTGATAAGTAGACAAAAATGCCAAACCGTGATACCCACTGTCAATGGGGCACTTGGTACCATTTACAAGAATTTTATAAAATACATCAAGAAATTGCAGCTTCCTGCAATAATATCAGCGGAACTGCAAAAAACTGCACTACTCAGAACATTGTGCATTTTAAGAAGGTACTTGGTTGATACCTAGGATGCTGGCAGCAACCCGTATCAACTATTAGCACCAGTCAATGGTATTTGTGAAGCATATTTGAATGTTCAGTTGACTGAGTTTCATGTTTAGTGAATAAAGTAAATGATGATGATGATGATGATGATGATGATGATGATGATGATGATGATAAGAATAACAACAGACTAAAAGTGGTGGGACATAAATAGTGATTAAAAATTTAAATTAACTCAAATTTTAACATTAACATATCAACTTTCAACTTTAAATAAACAATAAATACATTTTATTAAGTATTATTTTTATTTTTTTTAAAGAAAGTCCAATTGCCTTTTGGAAAAGTACCTTTGGGACAACCATGACTTGGATTATTTAGAATCTCTATAGACTCTTATCATGTCAGCTAGGGAATTCTGGGAGTTGAAGCCTACACATCTTAAGTGGTAAAGGAAAAACACTGCCTTAGAACTATCAGATACCTGGTCAGAGCATTCATAGCATCACCTGCTCAGCTTAGGTTATATTTAAATGGGTATTGTCTACATGTTGATGATACATCATCCTCAACAGACAGATCACCACTCCCAGAAGTTGAACAGAACAGCAGGATAATTTTTTGCTTTTTACCATTCTTTTTGTAGGTCTTGTGCATCATTTCACAAGCCTGCCATAAATAAGTGTGGCTGGAGATGATCATAGGGAAGGTACTCGCCCAGGGAAAACTGCTAAGACACCCTTGTTATCAGAAATAAATTCTGCTCACTTTGACCTTTATAAGTTTCTTGTTCAAACCCATATGTTTATATTTAGCTAAAATGTAATCCTTGGAGGGGGGGGGGACTATAAATCTGAAATATTATTGAAACATTTGAACAAAGAAGAAACTTGATTTAAACACAGAATAATATGGATTTTTTTTCCAATATAACGCCTTGAATTTAGATGTAATTTCTTTGTTTGTTTATTTGACTGGAGATGATGTATGTGCCACATTTGTCATAACTCACTTTGAGTAACTTACCATGTCTTCCAAAATAAAAATAGATCAAGTAATGAACAGGACACAATTGTATTCCTGGGACAATAAATAAACTCATAACACCAGATTCCAGGAAGGAATACTTGTCCCCAAGCCCAGTGAGGTTGAGACCAATAGATTTCAGAAGAAAGCAATTCCCCAAAAGGGGACCAACAGTTATAAAGTATATTTAAAAGGAAAAACGGTGGGACGGAAAAGAAAGAAAAAAGAAGGAAAAACTTATGGAATGCACTGAATTATGGGAACCTAGATAAGGCTCAGTCAGCATCACCTCATTTGGAGGAATTGCTTATGTTTGATCATAGCTCTACCACCATTTTATGTGGATGTTAAACAGAGTGGGGAAACCTTTGAGCCCTATGGATGGCAAATAGATATTGATATAGGATATCTCACTCCCCCATTCCAGTTAGTGTAGCAAGTCATAACCGAAGTAGAAAGGTTTGCATAATCCAATAACTGCTTGGATCAGGGGTGTCAAAGTGGATTTCTTGGAGGGCTGGATCAGCATTGTAGTTGTCCTCCGTGGGCCCATGGAGTAGGGGGGGAGGAGATGGGACGGACACCCTCCTGCAGCACCCTGATGGACAAAATGGGGCCCGAGGGGGCCCTGGGCTGCTGCAGGAGGCTGTCCAGGCAGAAAGTGGGCCACGTGGGGGCCACCTGTGCCCCCTGTGTCCCATTTTCACTAGTAGAGGCACCGTGGGCCAGTCCTTTGCTATTTCCAGGCTGACGCCATGGGCCGGATATAAGCACCCCGCAGGCCTTGAATTTGACACACCTGGCTTGGATGGTTGATTGTTTATTTATTTGTTTATTTATGGAATTTTTATAGCTTTTCAAGAACAATACACAAACAAACAAAACGTAGAACATAAAAACATAAAACATCTTTTCTGAAAGTTGCTTTATCCCGGGTAAAAACTCTTCGTACAGACAGAAATTCAAAAATCATATTCATTTTATATACCATTCCATATCTTGAAAAATGAGGTGAAAGGTGGATACAAGGTTAGAAAACAACAGGAAGGGGGAAAGCAGAAGAAGAAAAGGGAGGAGGAGAGACAAAGGGGTAAAAAGGGCAAGGAGAAGAATAAGCAAGGGAGAAAGGAAGGGATGAGAAGCCTTAATGGTGGGAAGCAAGATTTAAAGAAACAAAATTCATTTAGGGACAATGGGTAAATTTAATTGAAAAAGGGATTCTGTAAGGTACATAAGATTGTGTTTTTATATGTGTATTTAGAAAAAATGTTTAAGGTATAAATGAGTATTAATATGTATGATTAGTTTTTTAATGGCATTGATAGTGGTCTTTTATACTTACAAATATGTTTTTTCTTTGTTGTTGCTGTTTTATTTCTTATAAAATACATTGTGTAATTTTAGAATGTACTAAACAGAATCCCAATATAAGTTAAGTGTTATATTAAGTATTATTAAGTTAGGAGAAAGAGTTAAAGGCGTCATACTCCAATCAGTGTACTGGAGAAGTTTGTTTAAAGAGAAAAGATGAATGGATAGCTGGAAATAGAACAGACAAAGAATGATAAGTATTATGATTTGAACTGAGATGAGATAAATAAAATAAAATCAAGAAAGATAAAAGAGGGAAGAAGCTATATAGAAAATTGAAAATGGAATTTTTATAGCTATCCAATTCACAAAGTTGTAATTCTAGTAACTTTTGCACTGTGGCACTTCCAGGTTGAAAGGATTAGCCGGTAACATCACTGTTGCCCTGTTGTCTACTTGGGGGCACCTTGTCTCTAGCAGGAGCTGGAGTGACGGTCGAGAGCTCTATCCCACCCTGTGGCAGCTCTCAGGTGGGCTTGCTAACCTCCTGCCCAGCGTTGCCACTGTGCTCCATTCTAGCAGCTAACGGGATTAAAAAGACAGAATAAAATAGCAAATCAACATTTAAAGAAAAAAACACAGAAACAAAACATAAAATACAACAACATGAAATACAACAAGGCCAAATTGCAGCATAGTCAAATTCCCAAACCATGTACTAAATGGGCACATTCAATATCCCAGCCCAATGTCTGGCAGGGAAACTATGTTTTTAGGGCTTATGGAAGACCAACAGGATTGGTGCCATCCAAATGTCTAGGGGTATATTTTTCAAAGGGCAAACACTTCACAGGCTTCATTAGATGACATTGTTTCCCAGAGGGAACCTGAAGCATGCCCTCGTTGTTGGATCTTCTGGGATGGGCAAGACACAGGCAGAGACAGGCAGTCCCACAAGCAACAGAACAACTGTTGCAATAACAGATGTGTATGTGCAATAACATGGGCATACAAAAGAGGCAGAATTTGCCTCACGTGGTATAAAGCTCATATGCCTTCCCTTGTTTCCTGAAGTTGTCTGAGGCTAGAAATAGCGGTTAAAATATCTGTAAAGTAAACTGCCTACATAGCGTCATTTTACCATTACTTCTTGCAAGAGGCTATTAAATCAAATACAGAAATAATATCTTTGCAGCCAGAAAGTATCCTTTCATAGCGGATTTATTTTGTTTTGTTTTAATTATCAGACAGACGCACTAGGCATATACTAAACACTTGGATTGCGTACGAGACACTTATTTTATATGACTCTCTTTTATTTGGAATGTGGGTAGGAGATTTTTGTTACTCCAGGATTTGTCATCGGTCAGGAACATGAAACACTGCTCAGATAATGCTTTGTACAATCTTGCATTAGTCAGCTGGAGGGGCTAAGTAATAGCTGCTTTGTGATGATGTTCCTTGCATGTCTCAACATTTTATGGTTAGCATAAGGATAGGTGAATGAAGGTTAGATTGAGTGAGATGTTGAGGATATTTTGCCAGTTGTTAGAGAGTGGAAAAAGGGAGAGATGGAGGAGGTCCTGAAGATGTTAAGATGGCTTGTGGGAAAATATTTTTTTAAAATTTTTAAAAAACATTTAATAAAGCTTTGCAGCCAAAAAAAGATTTGCAGCCAATTTAATACCATCAAGAAATACTGTCAAAACTCTCCAGATCCTTTCTGCCCCCCTCCCCCCACAAAAAGGACAGTGCTACTATCAAATGCACTGACCTGTTTTACAACAGAGCTTTGATTGTTTCCTCATTAAAGTGACATCCACTGGGAACACTGTGATTACAGCCAGGGCAGTTTAGTTACTGCCTATGTTTTCTTCAGAGACTCTAATGGGATTTTTTTTTTAATTGAGCACTAAAATTAATCAGATTGCTCAGTTGGCAGGACATTATGACAACTTTTTGTATATGTCACCTATCACTATACTGGTTTGATGTAAACTGTAATAATGCCCAGTGGAGATCTATTGCTTTCCAACTCACAAATGGCTTACTGAAAATTAAATATTTCTCCTCTGCTGAATGTGAGAAAGCAGCTTCACATCTCCTAATAGCACAGCAGCTGTTGTGGAGACACAACTCTTTCCATATCAAGACCAAGATCCAGTTTTTGGATGGCTTGCCAGGTTAGAGTTTCTACCTTTAGTAACTTTAGTTGTAAATACAGACAAGGCAAAGAGGAAGGAATGAGTAAAAAAATGAAACTAAATTGACCAATATACATGGTGTGCTAAAGATTAACATTTGATGGCAAACTTTGGAAGGGTTCTCACACAAGCTTTTAGTACACATCATACAAGCTGTGCACTGCATTTGGAAGTTGCAGTGTGATATAGTATTTTGCTGTTCTTTTAAGTGGCTTTCGGAAAATGTCTTCTTATTTTGGTATTTGTCATAACTGTGTGTGTTTAAAAGAGCTGTTCCTTGGACTTCTACTGGCATTGTGTGGCAAAATTGAAAGCATCCATGGATGCAAGAATTCATTCACTCAAAGAGAGAGAGAGACAGAGACAGAGAGTCAGTGTGGAATAAATATTACTGACTTAGCTTATGGATACTGAAGTCTTTGGAAGACACGAACAAGAGCTGTCCGAGGATTTGGCTGGAGCAATACTATGTGAGGGGAAGAAGCCCAGACCAATGATTTATCGTACTGTAAATGCTGTCTCTAAGCTTTGGGGGGAAAACCCTGCATATCTAAATTAATACTGTTAAAGCTACAGTTGAATCTCCTCTGCTGTTTGGCAAGGGTTAGCACATTTGAAATAAATTAAACAAACAAACAAACAACAATAATAATAATAATCCATATCAACCATCAGTGCCAGTCAATGATATTTGTGATAATTTTTTAAATGTTCAGTTGACTGAGTTTCATGTTTAATGAATAAAAGAGACAACACCAACACCAACACCAACAATAATAAATAATTTATAATTATAATGTGATATAATTATAATAATTTATAATAATATATATAATATAATATATTATAATATATAATATATATATAATATGATATGATATATATAATATATAATAATATATAATATAAACATTGCTGCAACTTTAAAAGCACAACTATAATGATGTGGGAAAATACCCGAACAAAGCTGAATACTATATATATAATATAATACATATAATATGTTATAATATAATATAATAAATATAATAATTATAATAATAATATATTATAGTAATTTAGGCACACTGGGTGCTGTGCCTAAAGACCTAGGATCTGCTCGCATAATCCGCCAATTCATCACACAGTCCTAACCACTTCGGAAGTGTTTGACTAGTGATTTGTGATATGAAACCCAGCATGGTTATCTCGTTTGCTGTGTTACTGTCATTTTTGTGAATAATAATAATAATAATAATAATAATAATAATAATAATAATAATATCAAGAGACTTGCAGTTTGTGCAAAACAACTTTTATGGTAAAGTCCTTGGCACATGCTGAGAAAGAAATAGATATCCAAAAGTGTTTGGCAGACAAAGAAACAGCATCCAGTATAACAATATGTCAAGTACAAAAAGTTAGGATATACAATATAGAGTGCAATCGATAAAAATCCTTTCCTATCTTAGAAACATTAAAAACTGAGATGAGTGAACAGCTGTGCCTTTATGCAACTCCACTTTTTGTTTCTGAAGTGGAAATCCTACCACACTGAACTATTATACAACTTTCAGAGAGCCCTTTTTGGGATATTATATCCAGTAGCTGTGCAGCTTCCTGTTATAACATCTGGGATAAATTCCTCTTTTTTTTCTTTCTAATGCAAACTAGGGGGAAACGATAACGTTTCTTGTCCAGGAAAGTATTTTAAGCATGCTGATGATATAAATATTTGCTAGTGATGAAACAGGCTGAGGTAATTTCCATGATTTAGGCAAATCTAAATCCACATTATTTTTCTTCTGCAATCAAAACATCCTGTTTATGTTGTGTTTCTTATTCATTGATTCCTTTAGCCCAAGAATATTATTATCTTCTTGACTTAAAGAGACACTGTGTCATTATCATATGGAGTGAGATAGTTATCCTACTAAGCACATTCTGTTTTAGGAAGTGAAACAAATTGTTGGTTTTGTGGCTATTTTTACAATTTTTTATAATTTTGTGGCTATTTTAGATACAATTTACTATTTTTCAGAGGAGATCTATGGAGGAAGCTTAACCCTCTAGATCAAGGCTGTCAAACTCCTGCTCCAAGGGCCAGATGTGTCATACACTGGCCAGGGCCACGCCTGGTTTAATGAAAGGGGAAAAAGTCCCGATATGTCATGTGACTCTGCCATGACAATGTCAGATTGACACCCCTGCTTTAGATAATCTTCTATGGTCAGAGAATGCCAAGGATGTGAAGGAAGAATAGAAAATAGAACTGGAAGCTTCCTTTCAGCTTCCCTTGCTTCTCGTAGAATAAACATGCAAGTTAAATGGAACCCAACTTGGTTCCCTCCAGATATGCTGAAAATTCCTAGAATTTCTGGTCAGCATGTAGGGACATCTGGAGGGATCAAATTGGGGAAGACTACACTGGGATTTTAACCTTCCTTTTCCAGTGTATATAACATCTGTTCAAGGGAAACAATAAAATATACCTTCTGTTAAATATTTGCTACTTATAGTTACACAGTCTTATTATGTTGCTTCCATTTCAGATGACTCTAAGGGGTCATAATTAAGATTGCCACTTAAATATATTTAAGACATGGTTAATACATGTTGACTTGCAACATATCATTTATCTTCTTTGCTGCAAAGTACTCTGTTCTGAACATAATTTGCGCTTAAAAATTTCAATAGTATGTAGTAGTACCAGGAAAAAGAATATAAATGCTTCAGACAATTTCTTAAAGTCCAGCATATAAGTGAGGATATGCCAATTCGCTTTGCCAGTCATTATAGGTTGGTTAGTGCAGCTGATAAAACTTTTTATCTCTTCTGAAAGTTTGGGGTCAGGGTTAAGATTAGGGCTGGCAAAGTTTGATAGTAAATGTGTCAGAGTATATGAAGAACATTTGCTTCTGAATCACGTTCAGTTGCAATGACTAACTAATGCTCTATGGAATAAAGATCAATTGAAATGATATTTGGAATAAAAATGAGTCTTGCAGAAACATTTATTACAATAGAATCTCTGGAAAGATCAACCTTAGGGTGCTCTTTTGCTGATTCAGAGGATTGATAAGATTTAGACCTGTTATGCTGCCATTCTGTCTTTTCTCATATATATATATATCCTTCCCTGCATTTTGTTCTTGTTGTGTGAGAAACCTAGTGAAGAAGCTCTAGCTTTCTTGCACATTGCATAGAGTTAAATTTGATGGACTTTGGGATCCTTTCCAACACCACAATCTTTGATTTTGTGATTTGTTAGATATCTCTTTTTCCTTATCAGACTATCCCCTCTGTCCTGTTTTTTCTTTTCTTTTCAGGAAAATCTTGAAGACTGGATTATTTCAGATGATATTCTTTTATGATTATATAAAAGGACCATATTTTCCCCTCTACTTTTTATTTATTTTATTATCCTTTTTTATGCCAGTTTAAAAAAAAATCAGACCATGGATGCTTTAACTTATTTTATATTCTGTGCAAGCTATCATGTATCATTTGATTGCAATTAGATGGAGGATTTACAAATAAGCAAACAAATCAGTAATGAGTGTTTTGTGGCTGGATTACCACCCCTAGTAGCCATGTTGTAAAAATGCCCATAATAATGCTTTCATTACCTCAAGCAGGCCCAGTAGCCCAAAGCTGGCCTTTCTAATACCACACTAGTTTATTATAGCAGAATTCAGAGTTAGATTCACACGACAACTAATCTAGACTAAATTGGGCTTGGGCAAGTTGTAGGAAACCTATACATTTGTTCAGATCTAGCAGGTTATATGATGACATTATGTTTTGTAACTAAATTGTAGAGTTAAGTGTGTTAGGTGAGCCCAGGTAGATTCTCTTTAGATTTAGGATTCTGAATCCTTCTGCTACAAATCCAAAAATTGTTGTTCATCTATTTGATCTTTTCCTCTTCTTTTCCTAGAATAATCTGGCTGATTTCGCAATCAATGCTTCGTGATTAATGTACCCTTAATCTGACTGTACATGTTCATAAACTCCCTTTAAGCTTTACCAGATGTTGAACACATGAGGTTTTCTTTTTCCTCAATCTGAAATATATAACGCTCTTGACCAGATTTGAAACTCTACAGAAATGCCCCTTTCCACGGACATGTCTTCTTGACGTTCAGGCAGTCACCAATGATCCAAATAAATCAAACCTCACTAACTTTCTTTACAGTGAAAGGTTATAGGAGTCTCTCTCTTTCTTTCCCCCCTCTACTATTCCCCACACATATTCCCTTATTAAAAACAGAGCTTTGCCTACCCTAGTTTTTCAATGACAAGAGCAGAGGAAGAAAGTACTAACACCAGGTAAAATTGGCATCTCGATTTCTGAATTGAATTGAATTTACAAATCAATTGGTTTGGACAAAAGTTTTCTTCCATTGCAAAATTCTGAAGCTTATTTTTCCCATAGCAAATCAGAGGGAAATGTAGATTCTCTGGTAATTTTAGAAATTATGTTGAATATCTTTTGGCAGTCCATGTGGTTGA
The DNA here is from genome assembly GCF_049901735.1 of Notechis scutatus. Classification (NCBI taxonomy): domain Eukaryota; kingdom Metazoa; phylum Chordata; class Lepidosauria; order Squamata; family Elapidae; genus Notechis; species Notechis scutatus. The sequence continues at coordinate 99,304,864 of NC_142009.1, forward strand.
TGCAGTGTCAGAGAAGATGAAGTCACGATTGTTTTTGGTTCTGTGTTTTGTGTAATTCGGCAACTACCTTGACTACATAGATTTCCTCATGAGGTTTTTTTTCCCCCCTAATAGGAGCCAGGAAAGTAGCAACTCATTCGTAATTTAGTTGCAAAACACTGGACATTCATAAGCACACTCAGTCTTTCTGTAGAATTTAATGGAAATTTCTTCTCTGGAAAAAAAAGGGGGGAGGGGGTTGAAATCCATTTAATATTTTAGCAAAGATTACCTATATAGCCCTGAGCTTGGATGATGAAGATAGAAGGATTTTGGAACGGAACAGGAAAGAGAAAAAGGGAAGAGAAATCTGAAGCAGAGAGAAAGTTGGAGGCCCTTTCCTGTAGAAATGAGAGGAAAATATTGGTAGAAAGTGAGACAGAGGTAGAGATGGCCTGTTCTCTCATTCTTGTTTATGCAATGGCAGGCAGGTAAGCAATTCGCAAGGGATAGCCTGTTAAGGCAATTAGTTCTAATGTAAATTCCTGATGTCACACAAGAAATCAATGGGGAAAAAAACCCCACTTTCTCGTAAAGAGGCTACATTTATCTCTTCTTTGCTTTAGCAAAAATAAGCTTCAATAAGTACTTCGATATAAATAAATTTATGTCCCTTCCCTCCCACAAAAAAAATCAAAGGAATGAATGAAAACTGTGTGCCTGTTTTCCTGAAACAATGGAAGACATTCAGTAGCCTATTGAAAACAAAGAGATTCTTACTGTTTTGCCAATGGGAAGTTTGCCTGTATGACTGGCAATGTAGTAACAGTCACACAGAATATGTCTTGTAAATACTGAAAGGTCCCTGTTCAGCCCTCTCTATTAAATATGATTAAAGTGATGGAGAATGGTCGTTATCCTTTGTGTTTCATGTGGCTGAACAATTTCTTCTTTGTTCTTGTCGGAGATCATGAGGTTTTGAAATTATCATATGTAAAGATGATGCTGTGCAACTTTCATTACATAAGAGATGCCAAACACTTTGAAGATAAAAATACCTCAAGGTCAAGGTCAAAAATACCTTTGGTCAAGATGAGTTATTGCCATGGACATAGGTAGCAAGGCATTCTTTATGGGGCTGCTGCTTCTAAAGCCAATTGGGATGCCCACTGAATGGAAGACTTGGATGAATCAGTTCACCCATATTGCTTTTGTTAAAACCAACAAACTAGAAAATGCAGATAACTAGCACCGTAAGTGCCACTTTAATTATAAAGTGCGGCAGAAACTAAAAGCCCAGTCAAGTTTGTTCAGCTGTCAGGAGAGAGAGAAAGAGAGAGGGAGGGAGGGAGAGAGGGAGAGAGGGAGGAGAGGGAGAGAGAGAGAGAGAGAGAGAGAGAGAGAGAGAGAGAGATTCAGCTATTTGGCCCAAAACAATATAATTACATTGGGCAACACCTGCAGGCTTCATCAAAACCTATGCAGTTGGAGACAGACTTAAGTATTCATTTGCAATTGCAAAAGAAGAAAAAAGGTTATATTTCACGTGGCACTGTTCTAAAAATACCTTTGCATGCCCATGGAATATTTTCATGAAGATTGAGAATAGATTTTGACCCAGGAAAGAGTCAAAATACTGTTGCCTCTCCCTCTGTGTCTCTGTCTTTCTTTCATTATCCTTTCTGTTTCCATAATTCAGAAATAGTAACAACCAAGCACAACAGGTTACAACAGCCTTAGGAAAACCTCATGATTTCCAGAAGAAGAAAAAAACCAGCCATTAATGGGAGAGGCACTCTAAAAATAATCCAATGAAAATTATGAACCCCTAATAGGAATAAATTATAGTCATTACTTGAGAGGAAATAGGTATTTACTTTAGAGGAATAGAAAGAATTATTCTCATCATTTCACGAATTCTATGCTGACTCTACTTGTTGGAAGGTTCCATAATCTAATTCAATTTGATCAAAGCTATGACTGTTCTTGACTTACATCACAGGTCTTGTGGCAATTAAAATGCCTTCTCTCTCTTAGTATTTCTGTGTTGTTAGGTTCTGCTAGCTTTTTTCTATTCCTGGAATACAATTCGCAGCCTCTCATCTTTTTTATGTGTTACTGGAAGATTTTTCCCTTACAGATATTTTTTTTCTTGAACATTAATATTTTTGAAATACCTACTTTATACTTTCAAGCATCTATGGTTCTGGGAGTTCTAAAGTTTTATTCTCTATGTCAGCATGGGATAGGACCCTGGTAAATTTCAGGATCCTCTAATCTTTTTCTATCATAGGACTTTCATTCCCAGACAAAAATAGATCGGCATTATTTTCCCTATTGTTTTAATTTCCAAAAGAGTTTGTGGCACTGTACAACAAATCTGCAGGTTCCTCCAGCACCCAAATTTCTCAGGAAGGCTTTTAGAGGAGTGAAGAGACTAACCTCACAATTGATACAAAAGCTATGAGTGGTGCAAAGAGCCATGGAAAGATATGTGCTCGGCATTAAAATACAAGATTGAAAGCCCTGCACTTAGATTAGAGAACAAACAAAAGTATACAATATTATCAAGAGAGTAAAAGAATTGAAATGGAAATGGGCTGGTCAAACAGCAAGAAGAACTCATGGCAGGTGGACCAAGGCAATCATACATAGAATGGATCCCACTTGATAAAAAGCATCCATGAATGAGACCTAAAACAAGTTGGATCAATGTCATCAGCAAATAGTTGGTCTAATTGGAAAAAGAAAGCTCAGGACCTGCATGAAAACAGAGGCTTTCATCCTGCAGTAGACAGAAAATAGTTAAAATGATGATGATGATATGTACTGAAAAAATTGCCACTTGAATACCGATATGTCATGAATTATTTCCAAGCTTATATATCTGTATATGAATGAAAGAGTTAGGTGGACAAAAATGCTTGAGTTTAGGTTGAAAAACTAAAACCAGGGAATTGTGGGTCAACATCTGGCACAGTAGTGTATTTTTAAAAAAAAATATTTACCATAGTAAAAAGTATTATTCAAAAAACTAGATTGGAAGAATTTAACGAGCAGCTTAATGCTCTATTTGACTAAAATCTTTTACATATTTTATGATTCAGGATGAAGTAGAAGCCAGCTTTGAACGTGTGTGCATGCTGATTATGTATTAATCATTAGACTGGCTTGTTTCTTTTGCTGTAGGATGGAAAGAAAGAAGAGCGTAGAGATAGGTATAATATAAATTACATAATCTGAAGTAGGACAGAACAAAATGAAAGAACATTAATCACGTTAAGCTCATAAGAGCATAAATTCTCTTGCTGAAGGGGAGAGAGTATGTGTTTCATGTAGCCTATTAGTTCTGCTTGCAACAATGGATTTGTAATGTTCCAGATTAGAAACTGGAACACTAGTAACCTGGATAATGGGCAAGACAGAAAATCAGTCTGAAAGTGTAAGTTGTTTTTATTCAAGACAACCTTTAAAACATAGATACATTCATGCTCATGTTTAGTTTGTACCTATCCAAAGGTTAGTTAAGGTTGCTGACCTTAAAAAAAATATTATACACTTCTATTGCATGAGACAGACAGGTAAGGACATCCTGCATTTGATGTCACTCAGCAAGTCAAGGAGAACTTAATGCCAAACAAATCTTCAAAAGTACAGATTCTTCCATATAATCATGATGGGTAATAATTTCTGACCTTTTATTTAATGGTGGGAAAATGCTGTTACTAAGGAGCTCAGGGTGATCATGACATGAAAAATGAAATAAGGATGGCATTTGAAGGGAGTGGGTTATACTAATAAGGAAAAAAATTCAAGAGAGAGTGGAAGTAGATAAGTGACCTAGGATCTAGAATGAATTGTGTTGTTGAATCAAATGGGGAAAAAATGCTGCTATCACATTTAGTTCTTTTTAAATTAAATGAACCTTTACAAAGAGAACAGAGATAAATGGACAGTGCTTAACTTGGAGGGATATAAACTGTTGAGCTTATGCTATCTTTTAGCCATAAATTATCTTGACTTAGGGCTAGTTGCTGGTCAAATTTACTTTTAATACCAACCTTTTTTTAAAAATGGCACAGTTCCAAAATTCCAATCTCCAGATTGTAGGAAGGGCTTTAAAATGACAAATTCAGTTCAAAATGACAAATGCAATTCAGTGGTTTGAACTGGTGGTGACTGTCCAAGAAGAGTGTTTATTTATTTTTATTTGATTTGATTACAAAATAATAGGTATAAGTATAAACATGAGTAAGAATACAAAAAACAGGTACAATTAAATAGGGACAATAGGACAGGGATGGGAGGCATGATGGTGCACTTATGCACGCCCCTTACAGACTTCTTAGGAATGGGGTGAGGTCAATAGTGGATAGTTTGAGGTTAAAGGAGTGAGGGTTAGAGCAGTGGCCCCCAACCTTTTTTGTGCTGCGGCCCGGTATCGGCATCACAAAATCATCCGCAGCCCAGTACCGGCATCACAAAATCATCCACGGCCCGGTACTGGCATCAGCACGCATGGCAAGGCGAGCCGAGCAACCGGCCAGCCAGCCATCCCCCGCTTCTCCCCGCCACCTTCAACTCCTCCTTTGTACCTGTGTCGATGGGCTTCATGACGGCTTCGGGACGGTCGCTCGGTTCGCCTTGCCATGCGTGCTGAAAGAATCCTCGCGCCTTAGTTTTGTTCCGCCCCCCTCGATGAAACTAAGGCGCAAGGATTCTTTCAGCACCCAAACGCCGCTTTCTACCCGGAAAAGCTCACCGGAAGCACTTTTTCATCAAAACAAGATGGCGGCGCCCAGCAAACCGGCGACCCGGTAGAAATTGTTCCACGGACCGGTACCGGTCCGGGGACCAGTGGTTGGGGACCCCTGGGTTAGAGGATGTAACTACAGAGTCAGGTAGTGCATTCCAGGCCTTGACCACTCTGTTGCTGGAATCGTACTTTCTGCAATCAAGTTTGGAGCGATGAACATTGAGTTTGTGTCTGTTGTGTGCTCTTGTATTGTTGTGGTTGAAGCTGAAGTAGTCATTGACTGGTAGGACATTGTAGCAGATAATTTTGTGTACTACGCTTAAGTCTAACCGTAGGCGGAGTAGTTTAAGATTGTCCAAGCCCAACATTTCAAGTCTGCTGATATAGGGTATTCTGTTACCAGCAGAGGAGTGTAGTACTCTTCTCGTGAAATGCTTCTGGACTCGCTCAATTGTATTAATGTCTGATATACAGTGCGGATTCCAGACAGATGAGCTGTACTTGAGTATTGGTCTAGCAAAGGTTTTGTATGCCCTAGTTAACAATTCAATATTTCAAAAGGAGACAATAAGCTATTATTGCAAAAATTATTCAATAAACTCCATGTTAAGGATTACTGAGGAAGAAGGCAAGAGTAGAGATTTAAATATAATCACATATTTGTAGAAACCTGTGGAGTGGCCATATTTCTGGAAGCTGAAGATTTAGCTGTACAAAACAGCAACTGGAATGATAAAAAAGTGGCAGAGCAATTCCTTTGTGAGAAACGTTACACTGGCTGAGCTTTCTAATCTATACTAAAAAAGCAAAGGAAGATTGACACGATAGGGTTATAACATTTGAAAGCATGCAGAAAGTAAGAGGAAGTAGAAGCTGAGGTCAGCGGTAGAAGATTCAGAATGGCTGAACAGAGCTGATCCCCCCAAAAAGATATACATAATAGACAGAGTTCATCTCACAAAATGAAATAAGGAACACAAAACTGGATTGGCTTTAAAAGGTAAGTGGACAGTTTCACAGAAGATAAAGCTATTAATGGCTAGTAGCCATGACGGTAAATATTTTCAGTGTCAGTGGCAGAATGTCTCTGAAAACCATTTGGTGAGGGAACATAAACCAGAGAGTGTTACTGATTGTTGATATCTCTTAGATATATAATTATGGTCTGTGGTAGGAAAAGGCAGGACAGTATAGGCCTTTGGTCTGATCCAGCTGGAACCACCAGGTCCTTTTCCTCTCTTAGTTTTTTTCTGCATTAACCAAGTGCCTCATTTAAATATTCTCTACCCACACAAACTTTTGTCTTTTCTTCAACAACTTCATCAGCTTCTAATCCACTATGCATTACAGAAGCTGTTAATGCCTCTGTGGCCTTGAATGGCTAAAAAAAAAAAGAGTATGCAATCTCTTCCATATGAAAACAATGTATTCATTACAATTAACTGGAGAAGTTCATTTATCCAAAACTTCTAAATCTTGCTAAGTAGTGGTACTCAAAATTTTTTACTATTGGTTCTGTAGGCATCGTGTGGCTTGGTGGGTGTAGCAGGGGAAGGATACTATAAAATCCCCATTCCCTCCCCACCCTACTTGCTTTCCAGCTCCCGTTCTCCTGTGCAGGGCAACAAAAGAAGACCCAGCTGATCAGCTGGGACTCCGATCAGCTGGGACTCGGGAGGCAGAGAATGGATGGGGGTGGGGCCAACCAGAGGTGGTATTTACCGGTTCTCTGAACTACTTAAAATTTCCGCTACCAGTTCTCCAGAACCTGTCAGAACTGGCTGAATACCACCTCTGATCTTGCTGATAGCCAGGCTTGGACCAAAAAACATTTTTCTTTGGTAGTCTTACTTGATTGGCTTTTTGGGGGGCCCTAATTCATTTATCTGTCTGGCCAAATTTTCCTCCACAGCCCATTAGTTATTGTGAATTTTTAAAATTATTTATATAAAATTAATGTAACTTCTCCCATTATTTTATTTTTCACATGTTTATTCTGTGTATTATTTCAACATTGTAATCAAACATTAAGGAAATTATAATCAGATAAGCAATGATGATCCTTATTGTTGGTATAGTTAACAGATTTTTAACCCACCTTTTTAATATATATAAGTCACCCAGTTGGCTTCCGTGATTAAGGCAGGCATAACTCACAGTCTCCTGGTTTCTATCACAGCACCATACACATTGTACCAAGAATACAATTGCTAGGAAATTTATTCAGGTGTAATTCTTCTCTAAGTTAAGTAGGATTTACTTTTTTTTACAGATGTACCACCAGCTGATCAGTAGGTTTGGGATATATAGGTACTTTTAAAAGGTATTACTGTATGGACTTGCAGCTAAGTCCATTCATGAATAAGCTAACTCTCAAATTTACTTATACTCAAGTATAGATGAGATATATGGGTATTTTTTATAAAAAGGTATTATCATATATAGTCACAGATAAGTCCATCCATAGATAAGTGAACCAGGTTTTGGGGCGTATTTTGGCACATAAAATTCTTCTCTTATCTGTGAATACAACATCAAGGTGATTTTTTTTAATGTGAGATTGTGGTAAGTACACGTGAAGCAGGAAAATGCATTGCCTGCTTTACAATGCATTATAGGGTACAATGCACTGACAATGGCTAAATAGCTATCACCACTCCTGTGATTTATGTATTGATATTCTGCTTTATGGCCAGGTACAGTGGATTTGAGCCTTGAGCACAGCGACTTACCTCCTGATATTGCAGTCATTTCTATCAGTACAGAATACAAGCATTTCATGAGGAATAAAGCACACTGGTTGTGATTCCTCAGGCAAAGAAAGGCAGAATCTGCTCAACGGTCAAGGGAGGCAGAATCTAGGTATGAAATATAACATGGTCAGGCATGTTTTGACTACTTAGCAGGAAAAATAAAGTCATAATAGCACCTGAGCACTTGATGAAAATGTAATCTTACAAGTCTTCCAATCTAGAAATCACAGTGTGGAAGGCTAATCTTCAGGCAAGTTAGAACAGCTTAAGCAGACAAGGCAGCACTCCAAAATTACAGATTTTCCACACAGGGACTCCTTTCTTCTTTTCCTGTCAGCCCAAGGGAGTAATAATACAGGTGTTTTTCTGTATTGGGGCCAAAAAGGAATTTCTTTTTCCCAGCAACCAAATGGGGCCGATCTACTTTTGCATTCAGAAATATGGACTCTTTAAAAATGCCACATGGCATATTGCAAAGATTTATGATTGGCATAAGGTTGCTATTTTTATTATTATGGTTGGTCACACAGTCAATCAAATGTTTAGACTGCATTTTGCATTTTTATCCACCTACTTACTCCTTCCCAAGCGCCTGGGATAGGATGTTGTTTGACAGTGTTAAATGTATCATTGTGGGATGCAAGCAGCAAAATAAAGCTGCCTTTTGCAATTGACTGACAATGCATTTGTTAATGGTGAAGGAGGTAGCAGTTGGTGTGTGTTTTCTTCTGGTATATGGTGTGTCCTAGTGTGCCATCTGTTTTTTTGTAGATTAGTACATCTAGGAATGGTAGTTGTTTGTTTGTTTCCATTTCCATGGTGAATTTGATTTTGGGGTGTGTGCTGTTTAGGTGTGTTAGGAAATTGTTTAGGTTTTCTTTTCCATGGGGCCAAATCACAAATGTGTCATCGATGTATCTTAACCATAGTTTGGGTTTGTGGGTGGCATTAGCTAGGCTCTGGATTCGAATTCTTCCATGGACAGGTTTGCAATGACGGGTGACAGTGGTGATCCCATAGGGGCTCCTTCAATTTGCTTGTATCTTTGTCCTTTGTATATAAAATATGTGTTGGTTAAGCAGTGTTCTGCTAGTTCCATGAGGTGTTTAGCTGGTTGGTATTTATTTTTGGTGATTTCAAGAGTTTCTTTTATTGGGACTTGAGTGAATAGTGAAACCACGTCGAAACTTACAAGCAGATCTTCTTGTTCCACGTGTAGATCTTTGATCGTTTCCAAGAAGTGGTATGAGTTTTGTACATGTGAAGCTACTGCTTCAGCATGGGGCTGTAGCTGCTTTGCTAGGTATTTGGCTAGGTTTTTTAGTGGTGCTCCTCTGGAGCTGACTATGGGTCTGAGAGGTATGCCTTCTTTGTGTATTTTTGGGAGGCCGTATAGTTTGGGGCATCTGGAAGATTTTTCTCTTGGGATGATCGTTTGTTGGATCTCTTTGCTCATGTGGCTGGTTATAATTTTCTTCTTGGTTATTTTTTCCAGATATGTGGTTGGGTCCATGTTTATGGGTTTGTATGTGGAGTCTTGGAGTAGGTCTGTCAATTTTGTTTAGTAGTCTTTTATATCCATTACTACTGTGGCATTACCTTTATCTGCTGGAAGTATGATTATGCTGCTGTCGTTTTTTAGGGTTTGCAGGGCTTTTAGTTCCTCTTTGTGCAAGTTGCTTTTGGGTGGTTTGCTTGTGCATAGGATGTTAGTAACTTGGTGTCTTATTCGATCAGCTTCATCTGTATTTAATTTAGTTAGGCTGGATTCTACTGCACATATGATGGATTCTGTGGGGATTTTTTTGGGTGCTATATCATAATTGAATCCTTTGGTTAGGACATCTGTTTCTGTTTTGGTGAGTTCTCTGTTGGAAACATTATATACTAATTGTTTCAGGTGTTGTTGTGAGTTGTTGGGGGCTTTCTTGTCATGTTCTAATTTCTTTAGTTTCTTCAAGAGTTTGTCATTTTTGTAAGTGGTTTCAGTTTCAGCTCTCCAAGTTGTAAGTTGTTTTATCTTGTCCCAAAGTAGAGGGTGGATTTTGCTGCTCAATTCCAGGTGTAGTGTTAGCAAATCTTTGTTTAACTGATCCAATTGGAATATCTTTCTGTGGAGCTTTTATATTTGTTTTATTTATATTTGTTTTCGTAGATTTTCACGGGTACAGGTATATAGGTCTAGGTGTGTTCGGGTCTTTTCCCATGTAAGATTAAGAGTATCTTGGCGACGTTTCGACGAGGTCCCACTTGCCATCCTCAGGCTGGTGCTTTCGGCTTCGTGCCAGTGCAAGCAGTGTGTGATCGGAGCTGCTGTCTCTCTATAAATACTGGTGGTGGGGGCTGGTGTGCTGGGCTGGTTGGCTGCACTGCTACCTCTTGATTGGTTGATAGAGTTGATGTTGGTATAATGGGCTGTGTGATGGCAACAAACGAGTTCCAGTCACGAAAACCAACACCAGACCCAAAACAACATGGGACACCACTGCCAATCCCCCTCATCAGACCCAGGCCCAAGCCCATCCTATAAACAAAGGACAACCACCCCCAGAAAACAGACCATGGCTGCTTCGCCAGCTGTCGCACCCCCCCGACCCCAAAACCAAACAAGCTGACACATGCCAAGAACAGAGACCCAGCCCCCAAACTCGAAGCCAGACTAAAACCCAGAATGCTACATCACAGCCACCCGCTCAGGATATCACATCAGAAAACCCAGGAAATTACACTACAAGAACTCAAGAAGTTGCAACACAGCAAATGTCCCAGGATATCATAGCACAAGACCAAGGATACCACAGCAATAAGTCTCACAAGGTCATCACACAACCCATTACCCAAGCCGTTACTACACAGGAGGCTAATGGAAAAGAGATCAAAACACAAACAACCCAGGAGATTACAACGCAGGACCCAGGATACCACAACAAAAGAACTTGCAAGCCCAGCACACAACCCATTACCCAAGCCGTTAAAACACGAGAGGCTAATGGAAAAAAGATCACTACAAAACAAATGACCCAGGAGATTACAGCACCAGATCCAGGATATCTCCACAACAAAACTCACAAGGCCATCACACAGGCCATTATATCAACATCAACTCCATCAACCAATCAAGAGGCAGCAGCACAGCCAATCAGCCCAGCACACCAGCCCCCACCACCAGTATTTATAGAGAGACGGCAGCTCCGATCATACACTGCTTGCACTGGCACGAAGCCAAAAGCACCAGCCTGAGGGTGGCGAGTGGGACCTCGCCGAAATGTCACCAAGATACTCTTAATCTTACACGGGAAAAGACCTGAACACACACACACACACACACACACACACACACACACATATATATATATATATATATATATATATATATATATATATATATATATATATATATATATATATATATATATATTGTCTGTCTGTCTGTCTGTCTGTGTATGATTGTGTTTTTTTTTTTTTGCAATTTTCTCTCTTCTGTTCTGCTGTCTCCTGCAGCAAGGTCCACTATCCAGAACTTTCTGTCTTACTTATGAACAATTATTAAGTCTGAAGTGGCTAGAAAATTCTGGGAGTCAAAGTCCAAACATTTCCAAGCTTCCAAGTTTGAGTTCACTGATTTAGAAGATTCTAATTTTTTGAAACCTAGTTTCTTGGTGATGGAGAAACAAGTATTCTGAGACCCTTGCCTATTTTGTTTCTAAGGCAGAATACATATGTTTCTGAAGGCAGGAGATCAGTGGTGGGATTCAATTTATTTTACTACTTCTGTGGGTGTGACTTGGTGGGGATGGCAGGGGAAGGATACTGTAAAATCTCCATTCCCACCCCACTCCTGAGGAAAGGTTACTGCAAAATACTCATTCCCTCCCCACCCCACTAACCTACTTTCCAGCTCCATTCTCCTGTGCAGGGCAACCAAAGAAGACCCAGCCAATCAGCTGGGACCCACAAGGCAGAGAATAGATGGGGGTGGGCCCAGTCAGAGGTGGTATTTGCAGGTTCTCTGAACTACTCAAAGTTTCCGCTACCAGTTCTCCAGAATTGGTCAGAACCTGCTGAATACCACCTCTGCAGGAGACTTTAGCTGTGTTCATTTATAAAATGGAAACATGCATCTTGTGAATAACAAGATGAAAACCCCAGTTTGGGTGTTAGTTAGTTGAATCTCTGGTAATATCACACTACTAACTAGAGTATACAAAACATTTGCTAGACTTATACTTGAATATAGCTCATCAGTCTGGAACCCACATCATGTATCTGATATTAACACAGTTGAGAAAGTCCAGAAATATTTCACAAGAAGAGTTTTCCGCTCCCCTACCAATTGCAGAATACCTTATGCCACCAGACTTGAAACTCTAGACCTAGAAAACCTAGAACTATGCCGCCTTCAGTCTGATCTAAATACAGTATATAAAATCATACATTGTAATGTCCAACTGTAAATGAATACTTCAGCTTCAACCATAACAATACAAGAGCACACAATAGATACAAACTCAAGGTTAACCGCACCAAATTTGATTGCAAGAAATACCACTTCAGCAACAGAGTGGTCAATGTTTGGAATACTCTACCTGACTCTGTGGTTTCTTCCCCAAACCCCCAAAACTTTAACTTTAGACTGTCTACTATTGACCTCACCCCTTTCCTAAGAGGTCTGTAGGGGGGCATACATAAGCGCACCAATCGTGCCCACTGTCCCTGTCCTATTGTCTCTTTTTATTTTTCTTATACCTATCCATCTCATGTATTCATAGCTATGTTTATAGTTATACCTGTTATCTTGTGAATGACAAATCAATCAAATAAACAAATAAACAAACAAACAAATAAATAAATAAATCCCACCTTCCACTGCCCAGAAGCATACCATAGTGTATTTAAGGGCTTGTAAAACAATCCAGCTGGTATGTTGCTAATTACCTGTGGTCAATTTCATCTGGCCTTCTGTTCAGGAAGAAAAATATATATCAGAGATAGAAAATATGATTGTATGGTGTGCTCTTAATTATTTTTTTTAAAAACAAGTTTTATTAATTTTTAAAACACACAAATTATCATTATTCATTACATGTTTAAACCTTTTTCCATTGTAAATTTAACAAGTCAGATAAATTATGATTCTGTTTTAAACCATTTCCATATAATATACCAAAACCTCTTATTCAATTTCCCTTTACTTCTCTTTACTCTTATTCAATATCATTATTATTATTTCATCTGATTCTTTCTGACTTAGTTACCATTATTCTCATTCTATATTTCTACAAGTTTTTACCAATTCTCCCCCAAAAAGACATATACACACAACACACAAAACATAAAAAAAATCTTTTGGAAAGTAACTTGGACCCAGGTGTCTCTCTCTTCATGGACTTCAATTATATTCATGCTCATCTTACATATCATTACTTATTTTATTTACCATTCTAAGCCTTCTATATTAACTTCTCCACATATTTCACACTTCTTAATTCTACCTTAATTAATCATCTTAGTTTAAATCATTATATTTGTATCTTTTGTCCATTTTTTATCATCCTTTGTCTCATCCCTTATGAAAAAAAGAAAATCAGTTTCTCCTGAAATCATTAATCAGAGTATGATGCCTTTCTATCTCCCCTAAGTAAATAAATTAATATTAAAATAATTTAATCCCAACGATTTTTCTCCCTACATTCTATCTAACTAATACATCACAATTAAGTGCATATTACAATAATCAAATATAAAGAAATTATAAAAACATTATAAGAAAATCAATACCATAATTTAATAAAACTCTTTAAAAAAAAAAAAACCCAAACCCCCCCCCTATTATTAAGTTTTAAAACATCATTTTTTAACATTTTTTCAACTCTTAAACCATATACCCCTCTCATCTTATACCTTCAAAACTTAAAAATACAACCATAAAACTTTTTCATTTAATAAACCTTGATACTTCCCCCCCCCCCCCCCCCCCCCCCCCCCCTCCCCCCCCCCCATTCCTTTCCCTTTTGTTTACTTCTATAAGCTGAACATTGAAGATTATATTACTAGTATCTTTTCAAATCTTTTCATTTATATTTTATTGTCTCATAATTTTCTTTCTTTAAACTATATTCCAGAGACCTAAATTTGCTTTCTTTCTGGTTCCTTCCCTCCTTTTTTTTGTTTTTGTTTTTTTTATTGTTAAGTTGCGTATAACAAGAAAAAAAAAAAACCCCCACCCCAACAAAAAAACCCCCCCCCCCCCCCCCCCTCCACCCCCCCCCCCCCCCCACCCCCCCCCCCCCCGCCATTATAAATCTTTTCTTTTTTTTTCCAAAAGTAGTATCAATCAGACAGCATTGCTGCTTAAATTTGGTTAGAGTTGTATTTTGTGAATTGACTTGTCTACTGTTAATTTTGCCATTTGTATGTATTCTCCAATTTTTATCTCCCAGACTAATATTGTCAACAGGTTCCTCTTTTTCGATATACCAAATATATTCTTTCAGCTGTCAGCCTATAGCTTAGTATTTTTCATTAATGTTTTCTGGACTTAAACTTAATAAAAATATTTGTGGTTTAAGTTCAAATTTTATTTTTGCAATTTTCTGAATATTTTGAAGTATTTCTTTCCAGTACTTTTGAGCTTTTTTTACACAGCCACCATATATGATAAAATGTCCCTTTTGATATGGCATTTCTACCATTTATTGTTATATGATCTGTCTAGGTATTCTTTGATAGTGTTATATATCATATGTGAAAACATTTTATACCAATTTTATCTTAAATTATACTTTGGAGTATTTCTTGGCTTTTCCTAGTGTTGTGATTATTTGAAGTTTTGCATCTACTTCATCATATAATTTTTGTCTTGTTCTATAACAATACAGAAATATATATATTCACACTAATAGATGATCTTGGGTTTGTAAAAATGTTTCAAATTCTGTCATTTTTCCCTCCTCTTTTCTTGAGATCCAGCAGGTTCTGGCCAGTTCTGGAGAACCAGTAGCAGAAATTTTGAGTAGTTTGGATAACCGACAAATACCACCTCTGACTGGCCCCGTCCCATCTATTCTCTGCCTCCCAAGTCCCAGCTGATTGGCTGGGTCCTCTTTTGTTGCCCTGCACTGGAGAAAGGAGCTGGAAAGCAGGTTAGTGGGATAGGGAGGGAATGGGATTTTGCAGTAACCTTTCCCCTGGAGTGGAGTGGGAATGGAGATTTTACAATATCCTTCCCCTGCCACACCTTCCAAGCCACACCCACAGAACTGGTAGTAAGTTTTTTTTAATCCCACCACTGTTGAGATTACTTTTTTATTTATCCAGCAATCTCTGCTCAATTACTATCTTAATTGAGCAGGAACTGCTGTATCTTTAACCTGTTTCCTGAGTCTGGATGCACTATATTATCATATGTAATTAAATCTTTCTTACTATAGTTGATCCTGAATAAAAGGCATTTGATAGTGAAGTAAATGGTGCTTTCCATTAGCCTGTAGGTCCTAGATGAATTCTATGATGACATCAAGCCTTAATACATCTTAGGAATCAGATTCAGAAATATTCTCAAGGATCCCAGCAATTCATACCTTTCATATAAAATGGTTGGCAAGCAAGAACCAGTAGATTTAATGGTTAGGAGACAGGATTATCCCACTCGATCCACTAATGGTTAAGAGACACGATTATCCCACTCGAGCAATATAACTCACTGGAACTGGAACTAACTCATGTTGTGAGAATAACATTTGTATATTTCATATATATGTGTTTAAAAAAAACCTATTCTGTATACCAAGGATGGGGAACTATGGCCCCTTTAATGACCTGTGGTCTTCAACTCCCAGAATTCCTGAGCTAGCCATGCAGGCTTAGGAACTTTGGGAGTTGAAATTTACAGATTGTAAAACCGCTGCTATATATAATAGTGAGCTCTTGAAGGGCAGCAGGGTATCAGTCAAAGACATAAAGTAATTAAATAAGAGGTTCAGGAACTTACTTTGGCAGATACTCAAGGTTCCCTTTTATTTTTCTGCTTTTTTTCCTTTTTAATATGCTATGCCTTTATCTCTGTATTGAAAGTCTAGTCATCAGAGTCTATAACAGTCAGACTTAGTTCTCTTCCATTTCCTCCTTTTGACTTAAGGCTGGAAATATTGTAGCATCCATCTTAAAAATGGATTATATATTTTCAAATGTGGTGACCAAAATGATTTGGTGATTTTTCCCCTCCCCATAAGGATTTGGGAAACTTTTGGAATAACTGGATTTCATTTCTGACCTTGATAAGATCGAATGGGCCATGTCTTTAGACACTTCAAGATGGTAATCTGCACTGAGATTGTAACCTAGTCCTGAGAAATTTCACATATCAGCATCTTTCCTAATAGTTTTCTGATTATTTTTAAATATTATCTTGCCAAATTAAGAAAGAGAAAAGCCAAAATCTTAAAAGGTTGCAAAATATTCTGTAATATTTATGCTAGTTTGTGGATTATCCTTTGTCAGTAATTGGATCCTTTCCCTATTGTGGTTTGCATGTATCTGCAATCAGGTAATGGATAAGAAGCTGAACCTGCTGGCCTTTATGCATTAGAACATATTGTGCTCATTTATGTTTAAATCTAGAATGGACTTGTTAAAGACCTTCCCTGTTTTAAACAGTAATCTACCCTTTGGGGTAAAATTATAGAGTTCATGTAAGAAATTGGATAAAATTAAAAGCTGTAAAAATATACCATAGTATTGCAAAACAATTTCAACAAAATGTTCTGCAAAGCCAAAAATCAGTGCCTCTGTATTCCTCTGAAATGTTTTGCAATTCTCAAGAGGAGAAATATCGGCATGGTCTGTTGTTCTGTAAGCAGGAGTGGCAGAAGGAACAATGAGGACACAATGACAGAAATGTCTATTTTTGAATGACCAGAATTCTGAGTTTCAAAACAAATGTCTTGCCAGAAACTTTTTTTCAGGATAGAGAAGACATGGATCTTCAAGATGTTCAGAAGCTGTAATTCAGCAGTATCTGGAAAGCCATTGGTTCCTTACCTGTGGTTAGTTTTGTAGTTTCATGTTGTGCCAAGTCATGATAAAAGAGTTTACAAACTAGCACGAATGGAATAATAAGTATAATAAAACAAAAGAGTTTACAAACTCACTAGCATGAGTGGAAACTTATCAGAGGGAGATCCAATCTGGAAATGAGTGGAATTTCCTGACACTGAAAACTGCTAACAGCTTGCCTGCCTGAGTTGTGGGTCCTTCATCACAAATGGTTTTCAATAAAAGATTGGACAACTATTTCTCAGAAGTGGTATGAGGGGTGCACTATTGGAGGGTGCACTATAGAAGACCTCCACGGGTCCTTCCAACTTTATGGTATTAATGGCTTGTTTTTGCATTCCCAAAGCTAATTGATTTTCATTTTTTTCCAGGATTGTGCCATTTCACTTATAGATATCTGTGACAACTACTTTGTAAACTGGAATGATATGTATTTCTCCTCCAAACCTGAGAAAGTGTTGTATCACAGCCAACTGTGTTGCTGTAGCGTGAAGATGTGATCACACCACATCTGTAGCTGAGACTTCCATGGAATTTCTGTAATCACAAAGTCAGAAAACAGAAGCTCCTATCCATTACTAACATTGTAACTTGTGCATTTAGAGATGTTTTTATTGTCATGATTCCCACACAGATACCAAGAATGTGAAATGAAAATAACTTAAGTAGTATTCAAGGGAGATTTAGTTATCTACTATAAATTCCCAGGATAAAGGCAAATTCCCAGGATAAAGGCAAGCAGTCCTCTAAAGTTATGATAAGGTTTAAGTGCAAGGAAAATCCATTTCTGATTCTTAGTGTTCAGAGACGAGTGCTTTGAAAAACAGGTTGATCCCCTCCTCTCTGTGGCAGCCCCTCAAATAATGGAATACTGTTATGTCTCCCCTGGTCCTTCTCTTCACTAGACTAGCCATGCCCAGTTCCTGCAACCATTCCTCATATGTTCTAGTCTTCAGTCTCCCAATCATCTTTGTTGCTCTTCTTCGCACTCTAGTTTCTAGAGTCTCAACATCTTTTTTTTTTATAGTGTGGCGACGAAAACTGGATGCAGTATTTTAGATGTGGTCTTACTACGGTTTTTTAGTCTTTTCATTTTGAATTATAAAAGTTGAATGAAGCACCCTGTTTTTAGTTTCAAATGTAAATGACATAATTTTTAAGGCATTGTCTGAAAGCTTAATTAAGGCCTAACACCTAAAGATGAAAATAGGTGTTCTAAGAGCTGGATAGGTATTCCCTCCTGCCCTCCCACAATTGCTCATTTCTGCTTTTCAAGTGTTTAGCTTATCTCACATGGTGCAACATGTTTTTAATGATCCTACTTAATAAGTGGCTATGTGAATAGTTGCACACTAGTAATGTGTGAGTTGACCTAACAATGAATAAATGGCTTTGTATGGATTGTCATTTTTAAATGCCACTTAGAACACAGAAAATGGACCAAACTGCCCACTTAATACCAAGTTAAACCAACACACAGAATGACTATTGACAAATCAGTTTATACTAAATTAAACTTTATTGACTAAGGTTTGTTCTCCAGACAATGTGATTTGATGAACTATGGCAGTATGCATGCAATCAATGAGCTTGACAATAGTTTTAAAAATGAATGTCAAACAACTTAGTAAAACATATTAGATAAACATTTAAATCTGTGTTGTTGAAAAATGAAACCGAGGCTGCATGAACTGTGTTGAATTAAAAGGCACTGTGGTTGAAAATGGCAAATAAACACTGGTATATTTCCTTAGTATATATTTCAAATAAATTAGAATTGTACTCTTTCAGCCTCACTTACACCCCAACAAAATGTGTGCAAATATTAAAACTGTCATTGTAAAAATGGACTATCAAAAGTGAATTGAACCATGTTATCATTGAACTAACTTATAAGTGAAGAGCAAGTGTAACATTCTTGATATCTTAAAATCAGCATAGGGATTATTAGTACAGCTCAATCAGTTTATGTAAGGATCTATTTACACCATCCAATGAGGTTGCAGTGCAGATAATTAATTTCACCACCCCTCAAGCCATCACATGATAACTGCAGTTACTGCACAATATGGATGTGTAATTTATCCTCAAGTCTCTCACATTATTGGCAGGCTAACAATCTTCCCTTCTCCCAGTACTACCATCAGTTATTCAAGCATAAATTTAAAAAAGGTGGAGAAACAAGCAGAATTCTTCCTTAATCTTAAGGAAAGATAATTGATTGCAAAAATATGCGACTTTGGATGTTTTACTGACAAGTTTTATTGTGGCAAAATATCTAGCTGGAATGCAAATGGAAGCTTTTCAACAGCCACCAGGACTTGATTCTTAAAATATCCTTAATTTGTGAAATACACTTACTACAAAATATATGGAAATATTGAAATTCTTTAAAAGAATACCTGATTTGTTTGTAACTGCTGGAATCTTTTAATGTAAACACAATAGTGACCCATAATAACCCAGAATAGTTAACCATTTTATGGGTGCATCGGTGTGATTGTTTAACAACCACAAATAACTCCAGTTATTGTATAGCAGCCACAAATAACTCCAGTTATAGTGGCTGTGATTCCAACCACACAGTTGTCCGATCACCTGCTTCTGATGAAATTTAACTGTGAAAAGATTTGCACCTAATAGATGACTGCATCTGACAAAAATTGTTTCATTTGTCCAGCTTTACATTTTATAGCTAGCAATTAATGAATGCTATGGTAGGGTCTACACATGACACTGAGCCATTTTGCAGTTTGTTGCTTAGTCTATTATGTGGTAGGATGGGATATAACAGGGGGCAATAAAATACAGTTGGAAATCATAAATTGTTGGTTTGCTAATTGAAAACACAGCTTCAAATGATTATGCACGTAAATGCATTTGTGGTTTCTAGCTGATTCCCAATTTGGTTTCATATCCCTCCTAAGCATCTAACCCATTCACAGAGAGACATGGCAAAACCAAGGTTTTAAAAGGAGGGGAAAGAGCAAAGAATAAAACAAACCACCCATGGTTTTTCTGATCATCTGCAAAACTGTTTCTGGGTTGTTTCAGGATGGTCACCCAACCATAGCTAAAATAATAAGACCTTGAGTAGCATGCAAGTCGGTAGAATCTTGCAATAGTGGTAGAATGAAATTTAATAAAACTGAACATTCCTTGAACCAATTCCTTAATGTAGGTTAGAAGATCTGAAACAGGAAGAAAATGGTTAACATATATTGGGTGGGTCTTGTCTGAAATGTAATTGATTTGATTCCAGGGAAACAGATAATAACTGCATGACAAGTTCATCCCAGAAAATTGTCCCAAAGTGCACATTTTAGCAATGGAATGTTCTTAATAGGAAAATGATCAATATCTGACTTAATGCTGCCAGTTGTTCAGTAAAAGAATGATATCTCCATTTCATCCTAAACCAGTCCCCCCCACAAATTTATTTCAGTGTAACTTTTTTTTAGTATAACAAAATTGAATTTTAGAAAAATCAACATATTATAGACATACATTTCCTGACATTATATAATCTTTCTAAAACAAAACAAATAACCAGTTCCCCTACTCTTGTGTTGACTAAGGTTTTCTTTTAAACCAGCTACTTTAAATACCACTATGTGCTGTTCTCCCTCACATCACCCCTGCTTCCCAGTTACCAGAAAAAAAAAAATCAACATTTTTTTTAATATATATATATATAATTATGTATTGCTTGTTAAAATCTCCTGGCTGAGATTGTTAAAGTACCACCTCCGTGGGAACCACATGAACGCCACGTGCTAATGCAATTCATATTTCATAGTTGCATTGACTATTGCAATTCCAAAGGGCTAGATCTCCAGATCATCAGGTCGTGGTCTGCTGCTGGCTCGACTGCTGGCTCGACTTGGTGGCCGGTCTACAACTGTGAGAGGCTGGAGCTCATGGCCAGAGCCCACTTTTTTTGTGCTCTCCGGCTCATCATTAAATTCAAAGTTCTGGGCGTGTGAGTTGGAAATGGTACTCCCAGCTTGTCCAATCCTGTTCTGTTCAGCACTATAGTTTGCCCAATTTTGTTCACTGGCTTGTTTGTTGTAGTTGCGACAGGATGATGTATTGTTCCTATCTCCAGTTACAAGCTTGTATCCTGGTGGAGACATGGGAGACAAGGGGGCTGTTGGAGAGGAGCACCCGTTGAAGTAGGCATATTTGGGTGATCCACAATCCTTGGAGGGACTTAAGCCGCTGGTAGGAGAGAAAGGATTGCTTTTGGTCTTCATGCGATCTTTAAGGCTCTTGAGGGTGACATAAAAAATCTCAATAATGTTGAGGGTCAGAGATATGATGGATACTACCAGCATGAAGATAATAAAGATGGTTTTCTCTGTGGGACGAGAGAGGAAGCAATCCACTTTGTGTGGACAGGGTACCCGTTCACAGGTGTAGATGGCTTGCAGAGTGAATCCATAGATATACCACTGAATCATCACAAAGGCCACCTCAAAGATAGATTTGAAAATGATGCTAATGATGTAAGTACGAAGCAGTCCACCACGCATTTTGACCTTGCCGTGTTCTTCAATCCCATACTTGAATTTCTTAATTTCTATCTGCTTTAGAGGGAGGTCTACATTTACTCCCTCATTTTGGACCAACTTGAGCTCTTCCTGTTTCCTGTTTAGTTTCTCTTCTTTTCGCATCACATAGAAGACATGTGCTAAATACAAAAGGGTTGGCACAGAAACAAAAATGAACTGCAGCACCCAGAAACGCACATGAGATATTGGAAACGATTTGTCATAACAGACATTTTCACAACCTGGTTGTTGAGTGTTGCATCGGAAAGCTGACTGCTCATCTCCCCAGGCAGATTCCACTGCGGTCCCCAGAAGCAAAATTCGGAAAATGAAAAGGACAGAGAGCCACACCTTTCCTCCAGCAGTAGAATAGGCTTGGACTTTGTCAAGGAGCCTACCAAGTGCACTCCAGTCACCCATCTTCTCTACCTGCTTCCTGAAAGAGAACAAAGGAAAGAGTTGAAGCATTAGCGTCATAATTCATTCATGACTGTTCTTGAAAAGTCAGAGTGCGTACATGAAGATGAGATGATGAAACTTGCATGTGAAATGAAGAAAGGCAGGACTATTTTCTCATGTGGTGAAACAAGGTCAAAAATCTGGAAATTTTATTATACAAGCCCATGCTCTTTAGAGTATTTATGAGCACACCTAGGCCATTATCAATTCTACTCTAGGGTTTCTTTCCAAGATAAAGCTATTTTAGACTGAAATTGCAATTGAAAACAAAATTATTATTGTAGGGAAGTTTAAAAATAGTAAAGTATACTAATCAATCAATCAGTCAGTTCTGCTTTGGCCCATTACTATGCAAGGATGTAGTGCATATCTTTTCTATTTAATTAAAAGACAGCAGTATTTCTTTTCAATTTAATATAGATTTTTAAATTTGTTCTAACAAGAAAACTAATTTCATTACTTCCCTAGGTTCCCAGGAAGAGAGAGGGGGGAAAAAGTCTTGTATGAATTACTCAAACAATTCTGTTTTTGAACAGTGATTCATTTTAAAAATTCTCTGTCAATGCTTACGCAAAAAAAAAAAAAAAAAAAAAAATATCTCAGGGAGATACATTTTCATTGAGAATAGGGATTCTATTTTTGTCTTTTGGCAGTATGTGTGGTTCCTTAAATGAAAATATTTGGGTTAATAGATTTGTTTCATATCCCACCTTTTTGTTCATATAGTACTGACATACACTTAATGATCACATTGAGATTTCAGTCCTAAACATAGTTACTTACCACTGTGCTCCATTGATTGAACACAGTGGGGCTTCTCTAATTTTATATATAGACACACATTTTATATATATATATATATATATATATATATATATATATATATATATATATATATATATATATATATATATATATATATATATAAACACACACACACACACACACTACAGAATCCTATATTATATATATACACACACACACACACACACAC
Organism: Notechis scutatus; assembly: GCF_049901735.1. Taxonomy (NCBI): domain Eukaryota; kingdom Metazoa; phylum Chordata; class Lepidosauria; order Squamata; family Elapidae; genus Notechis; species Notechis scutatus. Next base: position 99,327,412 of record NC_142009.1, read on the forward strand.
ACACACACACTGTTTATTTTATGTAACTTGGTATAATGCCAAATGCTAGTGTCTCTTTTCAATCGTTTGAAGGACAGCCCAAGGACAATTCTCTGTTCAACAAGCATCCTTTTTTTTAACAGCTCCCTAATTCAAGGATGCTATAAAGTTAAAAGAATACAAAAGAGAGAATCACCAAAAGCCTCTGGAGTTGTTAGCATATGGAGAGGAGGCTGAACATTTCATTGGCATCTATATATGCAATATAAAACAAAGATATGATCTGTTCCATTAGGTGTTTGGCTAAGCATTTTTTTTTCTTTCTTCTTCGACATAACTTGCTTCTAAATTAATATGCACAGGTTGAAAATGCAGTTTATCTTTCTTCAATTTATTATAAAAGCATCTGTCCCAATTATTATTTTAAAAAAGGTATTGCAAGGGTTTGAAGGTCTAAATCAGGTGTGGGCAAACTACGGCCTGTGGGCCACATCCGGTCCGTTGGTCTTTTTAATCCGGCCCGCTGAAGATTGGTACAGAATTAAGGTTTGATGTGAATGATTGAATGATTGCATTCATTTGATTTTGACTTGTAATGACAGGCATTTCGACACCAGGTGGTGGCCCGTCTGTCAAATTTTAAAAGTCAATGAGGCCCCCGAGCCAAAAAGTTTGCCCACCCCTGGTCTAAATGTTTCAATGGTAGACCAGGCAATGATATTCTTTCTTGTTGCTTTGAATTTGTAAAATATCTCTATTAAGAAATACTATATAAATATCTCCATTAAGAAATGCTCCATTAAGAAATGCTTTGAGATACTCCTGAATGGAAATGATGCAATCTGTGGCCTTTAGCCTATAACTGCTATTCTACACTTGCAAGTTACCTCCCAATGCAATTAGAGAATCGAAAGAAAGCATGAATTAATTCCTAGCAGTGCCTGTAAATATTTTGCTTCTCTGGCAGTCATATTTTGAATATTAAAAGGAGTCTGGATAATGATCAGGTGGGAATTACTACATGATTCACTTACTAGAAGACACAGACCTATCGTCAAAGACTATTGACCATAGACCTACAACAGAACAGGTTTATAAGTACTGCAAAGACAACATATCAAATTCAGAGAACTATCAGTCTTTGTCACTAGTGAAAAAGTTAATACTTGTGATATCAACTGATTTTTAAAGAGATGTACATATCCCATTGTTCCTTTTAAGATGACAAGCCTTGAAATATGATAGTTGGGACAATATATAGCACTCTTTGAAATCAGATGATGATTAGGATTCATGTTTTCAGTACACATGAATGTGAATATCAAAACCCTGTTCTTAAAACATTTATCTTCTTTCTGATGTTATCTTGACGATTATAGTTGGGACAATATATAGCACTCTTTGAAATCAGATGATGATTAGGATTCATGTTTTCAGTACACATGAATGTGAATATCAAAACCCTGTTCTTAAAACATTTATCTTCTTTCTGATGTTATCTTGACGATTAGCATACTATTGTCAGAAATTTTGCAACACTTTGCTGACTTGCATTGAGCTCAGTCCACACCTGTGCTGTCACAGCAAGTCTTCAACTAGTTTAGGCATTAAAAAGCACCCTTTTTTCCTGATACTGCCATGAAACAGGCTCATTACAGAGGAAAGAAGTAAAAGAGATATGGAGACCTAATCAATAAAAAGTCAAATCTGTACCCCACTCATGGATAATTAAAAACTGCAGGCATAATTGTGTAAAGAAGGTATCATATATTTTTCAGGAGTCAGTCCTAACCCAGCAACTATCTGAGCTACTTTTCTAGAAAAATGGCATCCCGTGGAAGTTACTTCCTTTTCTGCCTATGGAAAATTGTAATCTTACAGCAATAGTGAGTGAAAGAAAGGGTTCACATGGATCTCTTCCCCATTCTGCTTCTTTACACAGAAGCTTGCCATGCTGTTGGCTGGGTGCTTTGGTTCACAGCCAAGCATGTGGGAAGCATCTGTGGAAAATGCAATGTGTTCCTTTCCCTCTGTGGCAATCAAGCTTTCATTTCTGCCAAGCCAGATGTGAATATAGCACAGCCAACTGTATTGACGCTGCTTGTCAGATTTAGGCTGCTTGTCAGATTTAGGCAGTCAGGGGACCGTATTGCATGTCATAATCCCAACATGCAGTTTAACATGCAGTTTAACATGCAGTTGTTGCTGAACCTGGCTGGTAGAACGGGACTGTCACATCCATTGGGTACCTTTTGAAGGGCAGGAAAGTTGAAATTACAGCTCTCCATGGAATGCCCTCTCTTCGTATATTACAGGTAACTCTCCACTCGTTGCAGCATTCCCATGGCCATGTGATCAAAATTTGGATGCTCGGCAACTGGCATGTATTTATAACAGTTGCATTCCCATGGCCATGTGATCAAAATTTGGATGCTCGGCAACTGGCATGTATTTATAACAGTTGCACTGCCCCAGGGTCATATGGTCACTATTTGTAACCTTCCCAGTCGGCTTCCAGCAAACAAAGTCAATGGGGGAAGGTGTCATAAGTCTACGCCTACCTGTACTTCAATAGTAAATGGACAGGGGGTTTTATTTTTAGCAGGACAGATGGGAAAGTAGCAGACCGGATCTGATTATGGACCTTTCATTGTGGTCTTTTTTTTTTTTTTAAAGGGAAAAAAAAGCAAATAGGAAAATGAAGGAAGTTGGTCTATGAATCATATTATATGGTTCATGTTTTCCAGGATGTGCAATGAACCTTAAGTACCTAATGTGGATAACTGAATGGAGTTCAACAGAATTCCAAGTCATATTAGCCATGTGGTGTTTGTGATGCAGAGTTCTGTATGTGAGAGCTTTTGCAATTCAATGCCTGGCTCTTGGATAGGAAAAGCTGACGGAAAATCATTGAAATGTGGATACTACACTGTATATGCTATGACAAAGATACAATAATTAGATTCTCCAGATGTGATGGATGATTACATATGTGGAAGAAGAAGCTTAGTAAAATTGCAAGCACCTGTGCCACCTTCTTTCCCTCCCATTTGAGCTTTTCCCCCAGAATCTACGCAACTGCAGGTAAACCTTGACACAGGTGTGGGAGGAGAACGGCAGAGATGCAAGAGTTTTGGAGCTTTGCAAACCAAGTATAGCAGTCAAATGGAAAAGAGATTTTATAATAATATATATGTGTGTGTGTGTGTGTGTGTGTGTGTGTGTGTGTGTGTGTGTAGGTCTTGGCATGTGGTCTTTTCCCGTGTAAGATTGAGAGTATCTTGGCAACATTTAGACTGAGGTCCTACTCCCATCTTCAGGCTTCACACAGGAAAAGACCCGAACACGCCAAGACCTGCATACCTGTACCCGTGAAAATCTACATACATACATACATACATACATATATATATATATATACATATACATATATATATATATATATATATATATATATATATATATACACACACACACACACACACACACACACACACACACACACACACACATATATATATATATACACACACACACACATATATACACACACATATACATATACGTATACATATACATACATACACATACATACACACAAATATGAATTGGGCATGATTTAGAAAAAGAACCTGTGTCATACATAATCTTCCACAGGCATCATAAATTGCTCAAAAGAATAGCAAAACAAGGCCAGTAATTAACTAACAGGGAAAAGTTGAATATAAATACAGATGTCTTTGAATACAGATGGATAGTAGGGAATTTCATACTGGAGGATGCCTTAGCTGATAGTTACTTAGTTTTCTTTTAAAAATCCAAACAACCAAGAAATCCTTCTAAAAGCCTCTGCAATAAGAGTACAAATCCAGTTACAGCAGAGACCTGAAAGGACCTTAATGTATGGGATTATTGCTAAGCCAGTCTGTTATGGTTAGAGAAGTGGATTTGGCTCAGGGAAACCCAAGTTCAGATTCCTACTCAGCCATAAGCTCATTGTACTCTCTAGAGCCAGTCACCATTCTCAGCCTAATCTGCCTAACATGGTTTTGGGGCTGGGGGGTGAGATGGGATTGGGAGGCGATGATTTTAGAAACTACCTGGAGGATCTTTGTGAAATGTGAAAAAGAAAAAGTACAGAAACCAAGCAACAAAACTTTTCCACAATATTAAGAGATTATTACTGCCATCTGGTGGTTATATGGAGTTTTACAAGCCAGATCTGGTAGCAGTAATAATTCTAATAATTATCATTCTGTAATAATTCTAATAATTTATATCGAAGCCCTAATAATATATTACATCTAAATCCTATCCTGATAGCTAAAACTACACACATTTGCTGAAGATTAATGTCTACTAAGACCTATGCAACGTTTTGAAAAATACGCTGGGCATCATGAACAATTATTCTTTACAGCTGTGTAATTTTCTGTAACAATGTTCTTTGAAAAAAATATAGTCCAGTCAATTGGTTAGGCACATACACATTATGTATATTATATTTGTGTGATATGTCTCACATCTGGTTGACAGGCAGCTTAACCTACACATGTAAGGTTAAATCATAACATTCAAAGAGACTTATTCATAGTAAATCTGCATTATATTTGCAATGCTATATAAAAACTCCAAGCTCATTTACTGCAAAATTAAATCTCACTGGATGCAATAAAAATTACTTAGGAGTTACAAATAGGAATTCCTGTTATTGAAGTTAAAGCTGCAATTTTTAAAGTTATACCAAGGAGTAAGTTTGACTGAACACAATCTTAGCTACTAAGTTCAGCTCCAAATTCTCTTAAGGTTACTTATCTTTTGAGCCTCATTTACCCAGCTATAAAATGGGAACAACTCACTTTAGATGTTTTGTTTTGTTTTTTGCAAAATTATTTTACCCATTGAAAACACTAAAATTTTATTCCCATCCTATCTCTTTTTTCCCTTCAAAGCTTAAAGGCAATTTTATCTCATCACTACAACCTCAAAATCACTCGTTTAGACCTAGAGTTGCATCTTCCCACATCCAGATCAAATGCTCAGCCACAACACAGCACTTCTTCCTAAACTAACTTTATCCCCGTGAATCAAAAGTGTATTTCTGTTAAAAAAAAACAGCACATCTAATTTCTTTCTTGTGGAATTCCAGAAGTGCATCTCTCATTTGTAGGCTATCATATCACATTTATCACCCACCATTCTCTCCAGAGCTGCTATAAAAGAGTTTTTCAAACTTTGGAAGCTCCTGGCTTCATGGCTGAAGGGGAGCCCCTTCCTCTACCTCCTCTTGACCCACTCCCCAAAGAGATGAGCTGTTTTCTGAAAGAAAACTCATTCTCTTTGTTCAGTTGACCTCGCTGGCTTTAACAAAACTCTGGCAACAAATCTCTCCTAAAATTCTTCTGTTTTTTAAAAAATTATACGCACAGCAGACTGACCAATCTCCTAGGGCAGAAATAAAGAAAGAGGGGAGACCTGCATAAGAGAGGGGCAAAAGAGTTCAACAAAACGAGATTGGCTGCTTTGGTTTTCAGCCTTCCTTAGCGACCAAAAACTTTCCCAATGCTAACTAGAAGGGATAAAACAATTGCCTTCAGGAAAAGCGGGGAGGGTGGGTGGGGGGGAACCCAGCGAACATAGACACTGACTCTTCTTTCCAGTGGTGAGCCGCGAGTACTGGGATCCCAGGAACTAGTTTGCCACACTGAGATTACTATTCCCCGAACGCCTGTCTTGCACAATTTTCAGGTTGCAACTGGAAAAAGTTTGGTTTAAAGCTGCCAACGGAGTAAGGCAGAAGCGATTCTGCCGCCCGGATCCTGTGGGCTTCCTAGGATTCAAGGTGGTTAACACGCAAGCCCCGCTTGGAGCCCTTCTCCAACTTTTGCTTCTCTTAACGAGAAGGGAGGTGGAGGTGAGAGAGACCACGTGAAAAAGTCATCCGATTAGTAGTTAACAGCAGCAGAAGCAGCGTTTGAACAAAGCCTCAATTAAGGACCATGCTTGGTACGAACCCGAAAACACGAACCACACATTTCCATATGAAAACAAAATGTGTGTACGTGTGCATCTTTATGGCGGGGGGGGGAGGAGGGAATGGGAGAGAGAATTGAAGAAGTGATGGTAATTTCAAATTTCTAGAGAAGCTTTAAAAGGAATCGAGAAACTACAGCAGATTGCTGCAGCCTCCGTTGGGTACCTTTCCCCAAAGTTGGCTGCCTGTTTTGCTGTAAAGAAAGAATTTTTTTGTTACACAGTCAAAAACTTTCTCCTTCGGTAAATAAGGTGAAAACTGAAACAAAATTATATTTGGGGAGAAAGCTAAGCTCCTAAACTGTTCAACAAATGGCTTCTCCGGAGTTGGTTAATCTGGTAAAGGTACCGTCGCATTAAAAAAAAAAAAAAGTTTGGAAAAAGGCAAGAAACCCATTAATATCAAAGGAAACTCTAATTGTTACCGGGCAACATTAAAAATCATACCCAAGCATTTCATAATATATACATATTTAAAAGTATCTATGTATGTATATAAACTTTTATATATATTATATACATAAAACTACATATATAGTTTTCCAATCACAGGTAACCATCTTTTAAGAAAGTTTGTTTGAAATGAACTCCAAATGAAACTCTACCCCCCCCCAGTCCTTACCTTCCTGCTTAGCAGAGAAGGACTTCGGCTTTTCAGTTCTTCAGAGGTTAAAACTCAAGTGCCTATTTCAGGCACTCAGACCGGCCTATTTAAATTTTAAAGTCTCCTGTCTGTTTCTCTGGTGATGATGGCTGGTGTCCTTCTTTCCCCTTTTGCCTGGAAGAAAACTGCTGAGGCGGCCTTTAGAGGAGAAGAAAAGAGCACACCCTCCCTCCCGTCCCAATCACCCCCTCTTTGCTTCACCCTTAACTTGAAGAACTGAGAGAGCTTTTTAAAAGTTTTCCAGCCACTAGCTGTGAGGGAGGAGCTCAAGAGGAGGGGTGAAGAGGGTGAGAGGTGGGACTGCCAAGGGAGGGGAGGAGGAAGCTCAAGAGAAGAGACAGAAGCAGGAGACGGCTTGAAAAAAAGGGGGGGTTTGGGGGGTGGTGAGGAAAGAGACAGACAGACAGAGAGACTGAAGTGGCTGAGTAAGCACATAGTTTTAAAGAATGGGGATACATGAAAGAGACCAAACTGGGATGGTATCCAGAGCTGCTTTTGCTGGAGGGAAGTGACACCACTTAATTTACTGCATGAAACACAACCCTTCAAAGGTGTGTGAAGTACCTGCATGGCTGGGTTTGCCATGGGCCAGTGATGAGTTCAACCTGATTTCATCAGCAGCTGGCCTGCCACAACTCGGTATATCCCTCCCTCCACCAAAAAAAAAAAAAAGTATATGGGAATTAGCAACAGAAGCCATGGCACCACAAGCGTGTGTGAGTGCACAACAATTTTCCAAGCATTGGAAGGGAGGGGACAATAAGGATGACAGAGAAACCTGCTACTAAAGAAATGCGGCCAAGTTTTGGAATCAAAGACTCGATCTTGGTGTGGAATAAATAGCCAGCTATTACATAAAACAAGGGCTACTGCAGTCCGGTAATTGGAAAAGAAGTGCCAAGAATCCTAGGAGCTAAATTCTTAACCCTAACGAAGTGTAGGAAAGGATGAGAAGCAAGCTCAAATTATATAGTTCTTCATATTTGCAGTGATTTTTTTACATACACAACACTTGATCGGTGTATGTACGGGTATATATATGTGTATATGTGTATGGGGTAAACAGCTCAACTTTGAGTTTCAAAGGAGAGAATACTGTTGTATATTATCTATCCCAAGATATACTATTAGATCAAACTTGTTTATTATGAAACACAAACTAAGTTGGCCTTCATGATTTCTATAGTGGACATTACAGTCAATGTTTCTGGAAAGAATTCCTTTCCTGCTACCTCTTTTCGGCATGTTTCTTTTTAGATTTCTTAAATATTTTTTTAAATCACACCTTTGTTGCTTAATAAGTAACTAAATATGTCAAACATATCTAATATGCCTTTCTCCTTTTCTTTTCCCCATGACAACAACCTTGTAAAACAGTTTGGGCTGAGAAAGAACAGCTGACCCCAAATCACTCAGCTGGTTTTCATGGCTAGTGGGACACTAGGATATTCTAGCCTGGTGCTTTAATCACCTAGACAGGCAACTTGGCAAAGCTGGCTGAGGAATTCTGGAAGTTGAAATCCACAAGACTTAAAGTTGCCAAGATTGGAGACCCCTGACTTAGACCAAATATATACTATTGTACAGAAAAGTCACAATACATGGACGTTGTTTTTCAATAGCCTTCAGAGACATGCTTAAATTCCTTTAGCTCCTGGCCAACCAGATAGCAAATTCTAGCAGGTAATAACAGTATTTCCTTTAGTCCCTCCCAAATCTACTGCTAATTCGTGTCATGGATGGTTTTAATATAGATTGACACTACAAGGAAATCCTCGACCATAATTGAGTCCATAAGCCATGACAGTCAAAGTGGTCATTAAATGAACACAATGCTCATTAAGTAAAGGCAGAGGTTGTAGAATGAAAATGGTGGTTGCTAGCAAACTGATTCTTCACTTTGGGTCAGGTTTTGCCAGGAACCAGAAGTAAACACAGCAAAAACATTGTAAATCACAGACACAGGAACCTGAGGCACTGCAAACGACTGTAAATATGGGCTGGTTATTGAGTGCCCCAAAATGTGGTCATGTGACCACATGCTATGGCAGGGCCGACACCAGAACTTGGAATCTGGGCTGTAAGCTCCTTTTTCAGGATCAGTCAATAACTTCAAACAGTCGTTAAATGACTAGTCAGAAATCAAAGTTGGAGAGAACCAGCCCTATTTTTTTCACTTTCTCTAGACAATATTGTATCTTTTTATTATTCCCACAGTGATGTACTTTTTAATTCTTTTCAGCCCAATCCAAAAGTGGTGTCATTTTGGTCAGTCCATCCAGCTGGGAGTTGAAGGTGGGCAGTGGCATGGAATGCTGCGGATCGCTCCATTCTAAGCCCCCTCCCTCCTATTGATGTCACACAGGGCAGAGCAGCTACTCAGGAGTTGGAAATAATTCCAGAAGCTGTACTCTGCATACTTTCCCTACCACAACGAAAGTGTGATGTAGCTTTTTTCATTTGTAGCCATGCAGATATGGGACCAACTATGCAGACTCATCCAAAGTCAGCTGCACAGCAACTATGTACGTGGCCAAGACGGAGAGGGTAAAATTCGTTTCACTCTTTTTTCCATAACAAACCACTTCCATGTTATTGCCATATATATATATAGAGAGAGAGACAAATCACCAGCTTGAGAAAGGCTTTATTGTAAAGCTAATGAATAATTTAAATAGACTCCTATATCTGGCTCAGAAAATCCTAACTCTATGCTGTCACCAAGTGGCCATTTTGAGTATTGCAGACCTGTGATTCAATGTTTGATTAAAATTAAAGAGGGACATCATTTAAATTTATTTAAAAGTGAATTTAGTGTATGTGTGTGTGGCGGGGGGGAAAGGTTTCAGATGTGGTATTCAGCAGGTTCTGACCAGTTCTGGAGAACCGGTAGCGGAAATTTTGAATAGTTCGGAGAACCGGCAAATACCACCTCTGACTGGAGATTTTACAGTATCCTTCCCCTGCCAAGCTCACCAAGCCACGCCCACAGAACCAGTAGTAAAAAAAATAGAATCCTACCACTGGAAGGTTTAGCTTAATTTTTAATTTTGGTTCACAACTGATGGTAAAAGTTCAACACATGGTCCCTTGGGAGCCAGGCTTATTGAAGTCAACACTTGACTTTATGCCTAGGAAGATGAGCATCACAGTGCATTAAAGTACATTTATAACAAAACTCTAGACCTTAGTTCCTTTTAAATGCCCCCTTTTTAATCAACAATTTATAATTAACATGGACACATTTGGAGATAAACTTAGTTTGATTTCCTGGAACAAAACTCTGAGGGAAAAAAAAATTAATAGACTGAAATGCAAGCAAATTACCTTGGCATTTCCATATTTATTTGTTTTTTGTGTTTGTTTGTTTTATCTTTATCTAGATTTCAAGGCACTTATCAGCCATGCTGAGTTTCCTAGCTCTGTTGCTGTAGTGGAGACAGAAAGATATTTGTCTCACTCCTGTAATCTTCTGCATCTCCAAGAAGTTATCTGATCATCAGTATAAACAAACCAGGAGTGCCTGTGCTTTTGCCATAACATCTAAGACTTTTTCAGATTTTGTTTTTGTTGGACTCACATCACACCTTTTGTACCAGAGCTCAAGAAATTAGAAATCTCACCTCTGAATTGGAGCCTTGAATGTGAAATTTTATCTTTAAGAGTTGAAATGGAGCCAATCTGGTGTAGTACTTAAGGTTCTGGCCTAGAAATCAGTAGACTCTGAATTCTAGTCCCGCCTTATGTACAAAAAAAAACTGGCTGGGTGATTTTGGGCCAATCACTCTCTCTCAGCCCAAGTCACCTCACAAGGTTGTTACTGTGTGGAAAATGGGAGGAGGATGGAGTATTAGCTATGTTTGGCACCTTGAGTTACTTATAAAGTAATACAGTCAAGATAAACATTTAATAAATAAGGTTCTTGGCAGCTCTTTTAGCTTTATTTTCAATTTGACAAACCCACAAAATAGTAAGCCTTTCAAGTTAATCGTTATACACAATTACTCCAAAATAAGTTCCAGTACATTCAGTAAAACTTCTTCCTGTGAACCCATGCAGGGTGGTAAATCTAAATCCGGTTGAGCTTCTGATGATTGGAGCATTTGCTTCCTTTCATGCTGCAAAGAAGAGAATTCTGTCACTGGGATGTGAACAATTCAGCCAACTGTTCTCTTTACCATGTATATTTTGAAACAACAACAGATTCTTCCTCTTCTGTATGAAGGCAGCAAGCCATGGAGTTCTAGGGAAAAGGTGTTTGAAAAGAAACTTCCTTACAAATACAGCTCTGAGAGGCGGGTGTCTGTTTGGGCAAGTTCGTCTTCCTCTTTCTTTGGGTTAATTTCCTTCAAGAAATTGCCACAGTTGCCCCATCTTCAGTTACTCATCTCCATCTGCAGATTTGCCACAAATAGGAGTGAGATAAACAAATGTTCCTGAGGTTCTTCACGTTTGCTTCTTCAGAGGAGTGAGGCAACAAAAGGCACAGAGAACAGATGAGGAGTTAACCTCTTTTCAGCCAGTGCTTTACAATGTCAGTTTCACCAAAGCAACCTTAAATCCATTCTTTGCCCTTTGCAAACAGCCCCTTCCCAAGAGGGTTTTGCTGTGAATTTTTTTACATGTTGATATCTTGCCCACATTCAAGCAACTTGGGGCAGAGAAGAAGCAATAAGATTAATATTGTCTCCAACAGGGTTCCTTGATAGCAGTGTTCCAATATCTCAGGGAGGGAGTCAAGCTATTCTCCAAAGCACCTGAAGGCGGGAGAAGAAGCAATGGGTGGAAACTGATCAAGGAGAGAAGCAACTTAAAACTAAGGAGAAATTTCCTGACAGTTAGAACAATTAGTCAGTGGAACAACTTGCCTCCAGAAGTTGTGAATACTTTAACATTGGAAGTTTTTAAGAAGAGATTGGATAACCATTTCTCTGAAATGGTTTCCTGCCTAGGCAGGGGTTTGGATGAGAAGACCTCCAAAGTCCCTTCCAACTATTCTATTCTATTCTATTCTATTCTATTCTATTCTATTCTATTCTATTCTATTCTATTCTATTCTATTCTATTCCATTCCATTCCATTCCATTCCATTCCATTCCATTCCATTCCATTGTATTTAAACAAAACCACCTACCAGGATCTTGGAAGTATGTCTTCTCCATTACTTTCTCTGTCAATGAGGTTCCCCCATCCTGAAATTTGAACAACACTCTCACCCTCCTGGTGTTTTGAAAGGCGCTGGATGTGTGTCTTCACCTAGGCCTTTGGCAAGGATGACACACCTCTTTTCTTCTTTATATTTGTCCCCATCTGGGTTTGTAATCTATGCAGTCTTTATTCCTCTTTGTTTTGTGTTGTTTTCTTGGTTTACATAAAATGTTTAACCATTTGTAAACTGTCCAGAATCGCTGGGAGTCGGGCAGCATATACATTTAATAATGTATTATTATTAAAACAGGACTATGCAATTTATAATTTGACCTTTAGCCTATATTCCAGTTCTTTCCTTGAAATCTTCCAGCAGAGAACTCAAGATGTTCAAACTGTTCAGCATGATTAATTTTACTTGAAAACTTCCACATTTAAAGATTGTTTTGTTTACATATTGTTAAATATTAATATTGTAAGTTAAGAAATATATGTTTGTGTGTTTCTCCTTTAAAATAACTCTCCTCAAGTGGTAATTTTCTATTAAGGGCTTAATAGAGTTCCTCTGTGAGGTAGATGGGTGGCTTTAAAAATTAGATAAAATACTAATTTATTTAGGAAGCAGGCTAGAAACTGGGAGACCATGAATTCTAGTCCCATTTTTGGCTTGGAAACCAGCTGCATGACCTTGAGCCACTCACTGATTCTCAGCCCAATTAACCTCAACTGTAATTGTGGAGAAAAGAGGAAGAGGAAGGAATATTAGGTATGCTCGCCGCTTTGAGTCCTTTATTTTAAAAAATAATAAAGGTGGTATTGAATAAAATATAGAAAATAATAGTTAATCAGCTTCTGTGGCTCCATTGTAATTTGGAGACATCCTTCTTCCAGTTTTTCTTAAGCAAAATTAAAAACAACAGAATAGCAGCCAACATCGGTTGCAATTTTCACCTTGGAAAATGGTCTTTATCCTTATTTTGACTCTGGAGGTCTCAGCAATTCCTTGAAAGACATAACAGATACTTCAGCAGCAAAGGCTGTTTAAACAACTCACAAGCTGATTGTTCTGTGCTGTTCTTATATTTTGACAGCAGAGAATTCTGCACCGCTGTTAGATTTTAGGAAGTTCACTGAAGGCCACTGCTCAGATAATATTCATTCTGGCCTTGTAATCTTTTGATATCATTACACAATCTTAGCAATAGCGAAACTATCGTATGTCTTGACAAGTTGATCTATTTCCACTATTCTCTCATGTTCAACTTTTGTGCTATGTTGTTTACTCATACATTACTGAAATCCTATCTTGTATTACTAACTAAGCTGTAAAGAAATAAACAGAACCAAGGAGATGTCTCATGGCAATGACTAGAGAGAGGAAATGATGTGTCCCAAGTGCCACTTCTTTTCTATGAGCATTGAGAACCTATGGACACCCATACCATCTCTTACATTAAGGCAGGGTTATCAAACTGGTGGCCTGCGGGCCAGATGCATCATGCGCAGGCCACACACCCGAGCCCTGCAAAGGCAAAAAAAATGTCCCGATATGTCATGTGATGTCATCAAGCTTGACACCCGTGCATTAATGTTAGAGTAGAATAGAATACAGTTGGAAGGGACCTTGGAGGAAGGGGTGGGATTCTACTGGTTCTGTCCACTTCTGTAGAACCAGTTGCTCTGAAAAGCAGCAAACAGAGAGCATACATAGAACCGGTTCTGTGTCTGCTGCTGTTTTGGCCCACCCGCTCACCCGGGCTCTTACCTGATCTTTATTTCCTGAGTTTTCAACCGTAACTGCTTTGCGCGACACAACTGCAGCTGAAAAAGCAGGAAAAAAGTGCACATGCGCATGGAAAATGTAAAATCACTGAACCCGTAGTTACACCAGTCGGATCCCACCCCTGCTTGGAGGTCTTCTAGTCCAACCCCCTGCCTAGGCAGGAAATCCTATAGCATTTCAGACAAATGGTTATCCAATCTCTTCTTAAAAACTTCCAGTGTTGGAGCATTTACAACTTGTGGAGGCAAGTTGTTTCACTGATTAATTGTTCTAACTGTTAGGAAATTTCTCCTTAGTTCTAAGTTACTTCTCTCTTTGATTAGTTTCCATCCATTGCTTCTTGTCCTGCCCTCAGATGCTTTGGAGAATAGCTTGACTCTCTCTTCTTTGTGGCAGCCCCTGAGATATTGGAACACTGCTATCATGTCTCCCCTAGTCCTTCTTTGTAATGCATCACATGCAAATATTGTGTCTAAATAGAACTTCAGACAAATATGTTTATTGCACGTACTGTATATCCCACTTTCCATTCAGAATCTTGGGTGACCTCTTCCTCCCATTTTCCCAACAACCATCCTGCAAAGTAGACTGGACTGACTACTTGAGAATGACTATTCCAAAGTCCTCTGGTGAGATTTCAGGGCTGATGGTGGATTTGAACCTGGATCTCCATAACATTAACCACAACATTATCCAGCAGTCTGATGATTTCCACACTTGGAATTATTTGATTCACTTTGATATCCTGATTGCTGTCCAAATTATGTATAGACAGAATGACCTCATATCAGTGGAAAGGACATAGAAAATTTTTTCCCTGGAACTTTCCGAACCCCTCAAAATCTGCTCTACATATATAGGAGCAAATTCAAGGAGAAGCAGGCAGGGAGAGTGGAAGAGATGAAGTAAGAGTCCCTTTGATGTTAAGGCTTTAGTCTAATAGCACAATCCAATGCTACAAATACACTTTATAGAGTTCAATATGACATACTCCCAAGAGTGTTTATGTCAAACTCTAACCTTTGTTTTGTCTTCCCAAAACTGCTCAAACAAAATTGTTCATATTACTGTTGCTATTTTCTTAACAAGAGAACATTTTGCCCCAAGTTTAATTGATGTTACTTACGCATATACTTTTTCTCAGCGTGTTCTAATAACACCGCTAATCAGCTAGATACCAATATCATTCGTTTCTTAAAGAAGCAAGAATCTGAATTCTGAAACTTTTTTTCTGTGCTTAATTTATTTTACCCTGACATTTCTGTAATTCTCTGACCAGGGCAGAAGGATACGCAAAGCTTATTTTCTTTTCTTACTCAAATATGTGCCTTATGGAGAAATGAAATCATATATCTTTGGCTTATCTAGAAAAGAAGCACAAAATGCCAAGAATCAGAATGTAACAAAATGGCAAAAACCCAGCTATAAGCCAAGCAAATCGCTGCAGGTTTTCTCCTAAAAACAAAGTTTCAGAATTTTTCCAACCATATAGAAAGGTTTTGTTATTTTGAATCTAAAATACAACTCATTCTAATCTCTAGAACCTCACTGTGTTACCAATTCATACTGCTGATCTTTGAACTGTGAAGTAACAATCATAAAATCACAACTCTAGAATTCAAGTACACACAGTGAACTGGCTGATAGGAGAGATTGGAAAGACCAAAGGAAATATTTCTTAATGTCAATTTTTTAAAGATAGAAACTCAATAACAATAACATTTGCAGAAGGCTTACAGAAAGCTGGAATTTTCTGCCCCTCGAAGGTAACACTAGGGTAGGATCTTAGGAGATTATCCAAGACTCAACTTAGAAAAATGGACCAGTTTATTACATTCTGAAGACATCAAATAATGCCTAGTTAATGAAGGAGGTTTGTTACTATGTGCTGGCTTAAAGTTCCATAAATCTAAAATTTGATACATAATGCTATGAAATCTGTAAATCTAAAATTTGCTCACAAGCTGTCTAGAAGTGTCTGAGTCTTTAATTCACCTTTTTTGAGTTGGAGGTAGGGAGAGCAGGAACTGCAGAAAGGAAGACAGCTAAAGATCAAATCAACTTATGTTGATTTGATGAAAGTTGTAGATTGTACCAGAGAGACATGATAGTCTGCTGACAGAGATTATTTTGATTGTTTTGAAATATCATCAAAAAGATTAAGCAGCCAAGCTTTGACAAAAGAGGGCTTTGTTTTAACTTTGGGGCAAGCCTTTAATTTAAAGATAAGGTCTTCACAGTATATGTTCCTTGTCTGAGAAAATGCATACAAAGGAAGAAAACAAATAAATTGCCAAACTCAATTTTCCCTTAAGCCAGACACTGGGAAAATGAAGGGAATATAAAGAATTTAGTGAAGTTGAGTTTACATCTGCTGCCCATCAATCAGTCCAAAGGCCACAAGGAACATTGTGACATCGCTATACTGATTCTTCTTAGCTGCAACCCCCACTCACAACACACACACACACACACACTTTTAGGCCTTTTTTCCACAACACATGATTCAGAGGAAGTAAGCTTATCCTGTAACTTTCAAAATTGAGTTAATCATCTCAGCCATTTAATCAAGAAGGCATTGGCATCAATACCTAGGTTCAGTCTTAGTTGGTATTAAATCATCAGTTTCCAGTCAAAGTAACATGCCTAACATTATGCAAACCATTTAGTAGTCCTAACTAGGGAAAGAGACTTCTTTAGGCTGCATCTGCATCTCTGCAAGTTATTTCAATTGCCATCTCCCATGTGGAAAGTTGTGTCCTTGTGGATTTATTTTATCATTATTTTTTCTCTCTCCAAATGGAGAAAAAAATGGCATGAACTTCCTTTGCTGATGGGAGAACTGAAAACATAGCAGCAAGATGACTTACTACACTAACCATACCGCATGCTCCAGGTATAAAAAAATAGATGGGGAGGAAGAGTGTGAACAGGGATACAGATATTGCTTCACCATCTTCATAGGCAGAAGTTGCTCTTGGCTGTTAAACAAGTATGGAAATATTTATTTTCTTCACTAGCTTGGCTCCAAGCAATCCTTACAGCCCATGCAGTTGTATGACAGGAATTAAGAAATTCTCTAGGATTATAGAGTACTTCAGGCTGATAATGGAAATGAGAAAGAGTTAGCGAGATAGACCAAAAACAATGCTCATGTGATGAAGGGGACAGATGGACATTTTAGAACAGGGGACTCCAACCCTGGGGCTACGGCACACTAGTGGGAACTATTTGCAACACTACAAGAAACTATTTGCAACTGGGCTGCATGAGTGGTGGATTGGCGCACATGCGCACACTGTTTGACTTGTGCAGGCATAGGGCCAGCACCTATACATATGCACGTGCAGCTCAACTTGCAGATGAGGTTCGTGTGCATCCATGTGCGTGCCAGCCTGCCATTCGTGCAAGGTGAGCTGCAGGTGTGTGTGTGTGTGCTGGCCCACCAGTCCCACATCCTGGTTCCTCTCTCCCCCAACTGGAGCACCAAGCTGCAAAGGTTGGGGGCTGCTCTTTTAGAATATTAATGTTTAGCAAAACAGCAATAGCACTTAAGACTTATATACCACTTCATAGTGCTTTACAGCCCTCTTTAAGCGGTTTTATAGAGTCAGCATATTGCCCCCAACAATCTGGGTCCTCATTTTACCAACCTCGGAAGGATGGAAGGCTGAGAACCTTGAGCCTGGTGAGACTCGAATTGCCAAACTGCAGGCAGCCAGCAGCCAGCAGCCAGCAGCCAGCAGAAGTAGCCTGCAGTACTGTATTCTAACCTTTCTAACCACCACGGCTCAGAATTGACCTCTGTATGCATGATGCTCTTGAATAGCAAAATATTTTTTTCCCCTGCCTTGGATATAAGCTTCATGATCTAGGCCAAGGGTCTTCAAATTTGGAAAGTTTAAGACTTGTGGACTTCAACTCCCAGAATTCCTGAACTAACATGATGGGAGGAGGAATTCTGGGAGTTGAAGTCCACAAGTCTTAAAGCTGTCAAGTTTGAAGATCCCTGATTTAGATGTTAAACTCTGGGGATGATGCTAAATCAAACAAACCACCGATCTGATCCAGTGAAGAACTTCTTGTGATCTTCAGCCATCTTTCTTGTGTTAACATTTTATTCTTCTCCATCTCCACCCTAAACAGCCTCTGAGGGAAGTCTTGCACGCATGTATATCTGTGCGTGCATGTATGTGTGTAGATTAATCCAGCTTTCCACACAATATCAGATAAATTACTGGCACAGAGTCACAACTCTACTACCACGATATCCTCTTTGCCTTAAATGTTGTTCAATTTAAACACCCTATTTCTTTGGGCTGACTGCAGCCAAGCTCTAATGTTTGGCTCTGATACATCTGGTGCAGAAACAAAATAGTTAAGGGAGTTGGCTGAAGAAAACAAAGTCCAGGTTTTCTTCTCTGTACGATTAGGTAGCTAATCAAGACTGTGTCCTTGTTAAGAAAACATGGATGGCCTCTATTATACTGTATGTTAGGAGTCACTGTCTTAAAATATTGTTGCATTGGTAACATAGTAGCAGTCTCTTTAAAGCACTAAACCAGGTAAAACTCACCAGGTTAGGTGAGATGAACAATAATATAGAAAAGGGATGTATGCTTTCTATATGAAATCTTACAGAATAATTTGATATAACTTTCTAGGATATACTACTTGAATCAATGTGATGGACTAATTATAATGAAATATACATGATTTGCATCTTATGGAAAATAAAGGCAAAAATACTATTGACTTTCAAGACCAGTCCCAGGGATGTTTGAAGAAATAATGATGGAAATGTTATCAATTAAGTTAAGTTCAATACTCTACCTTCTTCCTCCAAGAGTTCATTAAAAAAATATCAGGAAAATTAAATTCCTCATCAAAGGTTGACTCAGCCTTCCATCCTTCTAAAGTTGGTAAAATGAGGACCCAGATTGTTGGGGGCAATATGCTAATTCTGTAAACCATTTAGAGAGGGCTTGTAAAGCACTATGAAGCAGTATATATAAGTGCTATTGCTATTACTATCTATAGTATGATCTGTATTCAGCTCCCCAATTAATACAACTGCTGCTTGCTCCAATTTTATTTAAACTTGTTGGCATTTTTAAAATGTATATTCAATTAAGGAAAAAACGTATTCCGAGAGTCTACATATTTTCTGGCTTGCTAGTTCAGACTTCTATAGGGTTCTCAGTGCTAAACTAAATGTCAAAATATGTTAGCTTGTTTGAATTAATGCTACATTTATTCATTTATAAATTGGGATCAGGACATTTTTTTTATACTTAGATGAGAATGAACCAAACTGTGAGGTGTCAAGGTAAGATATGAGAACTGGAGATTAAGAAAGATGAAATCTGGGAGGATTGGGAAAACTGAATTTAGAACAAATAACATCACTTTTGTACCCAGAGCAGAGGTGGTATTCAGCAGGTTCTGACCAGTTGTGGAGAACCGGTAGCAGAAATTTTGAGTAATTCAGAGAAGTGGCAAATACCACCTCTGACTGGAGATTTTACAGTATCTTTCCCCTGCCATGCCCACCAAGCCACGCCCATAGAACTGGTAGTAAAATAATTTGAATCCCACCACTGACCCAGAGGTATTTGAAAATAGAATAAATACAATAAAACTCAGCCCTTCAAGCTAGTTGTTCATCGTCCCAGGTGAAAAAAGTGACTTATGACCGGTCCTCGCACTTATTACCATCGCAACATCTCCATGGCCTCATGATCAAAATTTGAGTGCTTGGCAGGCAGCATGTATTTACAATAGTTACAGAGGCCACATGATAGCCATTTACAACCTTCCCAGATGACTTCCAATAACCAAAGTCAATGGGGTAAGCCAGATTCAGTTAATGGCTGTGTGAACTCCAGTAATTTGCTTAATAACTTGACAAAAAAAGAGTTATAAAACTGAGTGCAACTCACTGAACAATTTGCCTTGCTTAGCAATGGAAATTCTGGTCCCAATTATGGCAGTAAGTCAATGACTACCTCTTGATGTAAACTGCAAGAAAGCTTGACAGAGCCCTTCCCAGCAGATGCAGATGAAATGCATTCCTGGCTCCCTGAGTCACCCTGGGTTCCAAGAAGAGAGTGGAGTTTACAACTAGGATCCACCGCCTTGCATGGTCTTTCACGGAACGTGTGAGCTTGTGGCTACATTATCCTAGCCCTCTTCTTTATACCACTTTTGTTTTCTTCTGAATTCAGCTGCAGTGCATTATTAACTCTCTTTTCTCTGTGGCAGCCTGATTAGATAACAAGTTCTGACTTTTCCTTGTGCGTTCCAAATGCTACAGATTATAACAGAAGGCTCTGCGACTCCCTATCGTTGCATTGTGATGAATGATGGCATTTTCTCTCTGCCCATCTTTTTGTGCCGGACAGCTCAACCGCAACTGGCTGCCAACTGGTCCTAAATTAAGGAGATAGTCCTTTCAGTCCCATCTCATAACATGCTTGGTAAAAAAAAAAATCCTTTAGCTGAAACACTGTGCACTGTTTTTGTTCAGTTTAGTTCATTTTGTAGAAAGCAAGTTTAAGTTTCATAAACACAACGAAACAAGAATGACACAAGGAAATAGGTTCTATAAGTAGAGAAAGTGGTTCAAGTATATAGCAAGTAAAGAAAGAATATGGTACATTTTCTCATATTTGGCTCCCTCTTCTGGGCACCACAGTGTTAAATGTAGGGAATAAATTTATCCCTCCAATGTTATTTCATCATACAGCTATTTGGAAAATAATATCTTCACAAACTATAAAGCATAATTTAATGCAGGCTTTTTTGTTTGACTCATGTAAGCATTTTTTTTTTACTTTTGAACAAACAGGTCTGTGAGGAAATCCTTTTCCATATTAAGACACACAAGGAATACGTTCTAGACAAGTTATTTGCTAATTTTCTTTTTTAAAAAAACAGTACATCTTTGCTATTTTTAAAAGAAAAATATTTATTGCCTAGTCTTCATTCTTTGAAATGAATCCCTCCAAGAGGTAAGGCAGATTCAATCCTTGCTTTTTGGGGTTTCAGGAAATAAGTCAGAATCTTTTTTTGAAATAGTTAATAGTCAATTCCAAAGGGTTTGATAAAATATAAGCTATTTGTGTTTTAATCATTTTGAATGCCCCTCTGGCAACAGGCAGGATACAATACATCATTCTCATAATAGGAATGATAATCCGATACAGCTGGTCAATTCAAACTGTGATCCTATAGCTCCTGAAGCCTCCACAGGGAAAAATGCTCATTTTTTCCTGTGTCAGACTTTTTATTCTTTGAACAACATATATCCCACTTTATTCCACCTCACAAACAAGTTTTTAACCCTGGGTTTCCCACAAGAGATCAACAAAGGAGTTCAAGATGGTTGAACAGTTACTTGGTCAGGCCCTGAACTCTAGCTGTCAGAACCCTGTTCAAAAGGCCAAAAACCACCTTGGCAACCCCCTAGCCACCTTTTTGCCAGCTAAGAGTGGCCTAACAGTAGAAGATTACAGGATTGATATCTTTTTACTGGGAGGAAAAATACACTTATGCCTAAAAAATTTCACCCAGGACTTTGACGAGGATAATGGAGGCCTCTTATATTCTTTTTTTTTTTTTGCTCCCGTCTGGCTTTGTTTTCTCTGACATCTTTGTCCCTCTTATTTTGTGTGGTTTTGTGTGTGTTTTGTATTGTTTCTTCTTTTTTATAAAATATGTTTTTAGCTATTTGTAAACTACTCAAGTTATTAGGAGTCAAGCAGCATATGCCATGTTTCCTCAAAAATAAGACCCATCCAGAAAACAAGCCCTAGCCTGATTTTTTGGGGTGGGCCTAATATTTATTTATTTATTTGTTTGTTTATTTATTGGATCTATATTGTCGCCTATTCGCCTAGGGCGAATATAAGCCCTACCAGAAAAATAAGACCGGGGAATGGGTGTGGCCAGCATGAGAGGCAGTCAGTGTATGGGGGCCGAAGGCAGGGGTGGGATTCTACCAGTTTGCACCTATTCTCTAGAACTGGTTGTTAACATTCTAAGCAGTTTGGAGAACTGGTTGTTAGAAGAAATTACTGGCCTAATCCTGTAAGGAAAGCAGGAAGGAAACATTCTGGTGTTGCTTACAGAAACTGCCTCTCCGTTAACCCTTATTACATTCTTGGTAGGACTAGACTTCCTGTCTCTGGAACTTCTCTGGAGGTTTTTTTTCCTCCTTTGCTGGTACTTTGCTTGTGTGGAGTGACCATTGAAAAAAGTGACTTATGACCATTTTTCACACTTATGACTGTTGCAGCACCCCCACAGTCACGAGAGGCCAGGTGAGAAGATGCATGCCTCAATGTGAGTGATGTTGAGTTGGCCACACCCAGCCAGTCACATGACCACCAAGCCACGCCCACCAACTAAGCCTCGCCCACAGAACCAGTTGTTAAAAAATTTGAATCCCACCCCTGGCCGAGGGTGTCCAGCAGCAACCACAGCCCGCCAGTCCCTTGGCACAGCACAAATACTGATAAGTCCAACTATGGAGGCAGAGGCAGAGGGGAGAAGACAGGTGATCTGAACATGCTGTTTGGCTGCCTGTCTCGTGGGAGGCTTGCGTGGTGGCAGCAGGTAGAGGCAGAGGCACGGGGGAGACAGGTGACGCCAACACCCTGTGCAGGGGCCTGTTTGGCATGGACACAGGCAAGCCGAGAGACAGCGGGAAAGAGTGGGTGGCGTGTTGGGCTCGCCTCTGCCTCTGCCTGGCTCTGCTGTGTACTTTTTGCCCAGTGGGAGACAAAGCTTTGTCTGCTTGCAAAGGGGATGCTCTGTTTCAAACTATCCCCTTTACAAGCACATGAAGCTATAAGTCTCCGCCATTTCTCTCTCCGGATGAAAAGTGTTTGGTCGCCTTTGGGGCGCTTGGGGGAAAAAAAAATCTGCATTTTTCATACGTCACATATTGCAGGAAAAATAGTAAGGCACATAATTAAAGGGGTTAATATTATTCAACTTTAATTAAAGTTAGATATAACTTTTACATTTATTGTGTAAATTTTCATGTAGTGTAAGTCAATTCATGCACAAAATTGATATAATTAATCAAAGTACAGTCAGCCTTTAAAAATATAAATTGCAGGTATGTGCCCCCTCCCAATGAATCCAGTTTTTTACCATGCTTGTGTGAGGGTAACATTTTCTTCCTGTTGTGATACTAATTTTGATCATTGTTCAACATAGGCAATTTGTGTTAGATAAAATTCCCATAGACTCTCCCCGCCCCCCAGTCCAAACAGTGCATTTGACTGATTTCTACTGGGCTGAGATTGCAGTGGGCACAAAATATTAAAGTTCCTTCCATATGGATTAAGATTCCAGTCTGGGTCATCCCTTGTACACCTCTGATCTATGTTGAACTCAAATTCCTTGACTGATGTCTTAGTTAATTTTGTTTTCAATTGGGCTATTGAAACTTCCCTAGTTAGTATTTGCAATGCAGATTGCCAGGAAACATTAAGGTTGTAAGTTACACAGGATGTTGAGAGATATCCTAGAAGAAGGATATGTAAGTAAGTAAGGAGATTTGTACCTTTAAGTACCTTGTTGCATGCAGGCAACCTTTCTCACCTGCATGAGACAAATAGACATTGAAACAGTAAGTTGATAATTGTCCAAAACATTCAGAACCAGGAGAAAAAAGAATGAAAGAGAAAATTAAAGCACCACTGCCCAAAATAGTCTCACATGATGAGCTTTTCCCATCAGCTGCACATTTTACAAACATTAATGTGGCATTAGACACATTTTTCTAACCTTATTCTGCCACCTAGTGTTTATATATTTTACAAGTATCATTGCAGCGTATTACATATAGTAAGAAATACTGTACTTATTAAATAGCAGCAACCCATTTTGGTAAACATGGAAATATAAAACATTTCAGATTTGTCTTTAAAATATCACATATGAAACAACCTTAGAATAAGATCTCAGATTTCAAATTATTTACTTTTTAAATCTTCCAAAAAATTCCAGGATTGTATTTCAAGAACACAAATCTATGCTTGTCTTAAACCAGCTGTACCCAATTTGGCATATAAAAACACTAGGACTACAATTCCCATCATTTTGAGCCTGACCCATATTTTGATACCAGAGTGGGGAAGGTTAGTCTTGAAACAAAATTGTGAATGGGAAGAAATGATACAGGGCTTGAAGTACATCTTTCCCCTACTATTTATATTTTATTTTATTTTATTATTTTATTTTATTTTATTTTATATTTTATTATTTTTTATTTTATTTTATTATTTTATTTTATTTTATTTTATTTTATTTTATTTTATTATTTTATTTATTATTTTATTTTATTTTATTTTATTTTATTTTATTATTTTATTTTATTTTATTATTTTATTTTATTTTATTTATTTTATTTTATTTTATTTGGTTTGTCAATTGCTTACAAGATAACAGGTATAAGTAAAAACATAGTTACGAATACATGGATACATATAAGAAAAATAAAAAGAAACAATAGGATAGGGACGGTAGGCAGGGATTGGTGCGCTTATGCACGTGCCCTACAGGCCTCTTAGGAAAGGGATGAGGTCAATAGTAGAAAGTCTTAAGATTTTGATGGAAGTTCTCTTTATAGCAGCCAAAATGCACTAATATTATTAGCTTTATCATAGCCATCTCGATTCCTACCATAGGAAAGGACCTCATCCACTAGACTCACTTCCTTTCCTTCTTCACAGATAGAATTCCGGGTTATCCCAAAGTCTATTCTCATACCTGTGACAAATGGTGTGAAACAAGGAGAAAGCTTCTCCTTCCCTGTCCCTCTTTCTCTCTTTCTCACACACATACGTTTGTGATTCTTAGATCACACTGTTGCTGCCCACTATCCTTACAAAGACAATATCAGAGTTCTTTCTTTCTGGAGTATTTATGGAGCAGAATATTTGGGGAAATTTAACCTGTATGTCTTGATTTCACACATCCACTTGTACTCCAGGTTTAATGACAGGACTGCTAAAAGAGCTGTTCCTAGCCAGTAGAGGGCAGGTCCAGTCTGTCAGTGTTGTGTCTGGCCATATTTCTATATTGTTCTATATTCTAATGAGGTTGGGTTAGGAATCATTCTAAACACTGAAGTCATGATACTTTTGACAATGAAGGTGGTTCATATATGTTTTCTACTCATACATCGAGACTTGCCAGTACTTTCAAATTATAGGGCTAGCCAAAGTTGTCAGCTGTTTATGAGCAGTATGACACCTTTCAGTTCTGGCTAAAAGAACTGATAGTTGTAAAGAGAGAGTTCCTAAGAACTAAGATATGAGACCACAGGGATTATAGACTACCCTAGCAGTCCTACATAGTCATTTGCGTTTCTAACCTACTGAGCTAGATTGGTTCTGAAAGCTAGCAGCAAAAGCAGAAAGCTCAGTGAGAAGACTTCACTGTATTGTCATGCCAGTAGGAGTCAGAATCCAAGGAGGAAGCTGAACAGCTGACAGGGAGTGGGAGTGTGGCTCTGTTAGCTGTGGAGGAAACTGGGGAAGGGCAAAGTCTGGCTGGGCAGAGCAGAGGTGAGGTAGAAGAAGAGAGGGAATTCAGAGGAAGACCCAGGCCTACCCCTTCTTCATCCTAGGACACGCAGGGAGGAACGGAGAAGAGAGCAACGTAGGTTGTGTGGCTTATGGGGGAGGAAAGGGCCCCAATTCCCTTCATTAGCTGCAGCTGTGAACAGAGTTTATTAAAAAAAGGCAAGCTGCAAAAGGCAGGCTGTTGGGAGCAAACGTGACTTTATCTTGTATTATCGTGGCTTATCTGTGTTCATGGCATCTTTCCAACTGTGTGAGTTTTGCCATGCTTTCAAGTCTGAAATTCTTACTCCTGCCATATCAAATTAATTACTTTAGTTTGGCTTGTTTGGACTTTAAGTTACAGTTTGTGTTTACCCTGTTTTGGACTGAATTTTCTGCAATCAAAGGTTGTTCCTGGAAGGTTTTTTCCAGCCAGAAGGTAACCTGGACATTGGGGGCAAAGTTGGAGCTAATAAAGGCACTTTTATTGATTTTCTGACTGTGTTGCCTTTGTGCCACACCCCGGGTCATCACAATTGTGTTCAAACTTTACATGTCTAGCTCATCAGGTATGTTGACTATGCAACTGCACCACAATTGCAATACCCAGGGATGGCCAGTCACAATTATACTTCCACTGGCCAATTAGCTCTTGCTGCTTGCCAAGCCCAATATTTTGCTGAGCTGCAAAAAGCAAGGGATGTGAAGCTGAGTTATCCAACACTCTGAACTTTCTGCTTATTAAGTACTATTGTTAACATAAGAGTCTGCCCAAAAACAGTTACAATTATCTTTCTAGGCATTGTACGACTCCATGACTTGCAACCATATGATTCAGAAAGTAACACGCTTGAACGCATCTGTAACCCAGGATTTAATCTTTATGAAAATGCTGGTCTGGCAGAAAAAAAGAGGAGGAAGCTACATCACAGGTTTCTTTATGAAACAATAGATTTCAAGATTGACGAGTGGGGAGACAATGTGGCAGTGTCTACAGAACTTTAATTCTACCGAGAAGGGGTGAATTCACAAATAGATATTGGAGTGGTTGAGCAACCTTACCTTCAGGAAACTGAAAAACTCAGAAGAACTTAAATGGATAGCTTTACCCCTTTCTTCTATTTTTAAAAAGATTTTGTTGTTATTTTCCCATTTATTTTAGTACCTAAAATATACTCTGAAAGCAAATGCATCGAAACAAATTAACTTACATTGTGTACATTAAAATACAATGTGTACATTATATTAGGAAAAATGTCCTAACAGTAAGAGCAATTCAAAACAGAAACTAATTTCCCCAAGACGTAATGGGCTTCTCACAAGTTATGTTCAAACCGAGGCTGGATAGTCATCTGTTGAGGATGCCTTAATGTGAATGCCTGTACAAAATAACACGTGGGCTCAGTAGCCCCAAGGGAGCCTTCCAGTTCTGAATCTATCAGATTTTGAAAATACCCTCTTCTTTCATCCCAGTTTTCTGTAAAGCAGCATTGGAATTCACCCATAAGTTTCAAATGTGTAGTTCACTTTTCCTTATTTCCATTTCAGTATGTCACTATTTTATTAGTTGACAAGCTGCTACATGTTGTGGATCACACTGTGGCAGCACACTATAGAAATTACTGCTGCAGGACCAGGCCTATCACTTCATCTTTATGCACATGCTGAGACAAACTGAAGGGTGACAGAGTACTTATTTTATAGGCAATTTCCTCGAATTGAATTTCAAAGCAGGATCTTGTATGATATCCACTTGCAACTTTAACCAAGCCATCAATCCAGCTAATTTGAAAGTGTAGATACACAAATGGTTGGTTGACTGATGACTGAAATACACAATGAGATTATGATGGAGGTGGTAATAAATCAATATGCAACAGCTTACTGCCCTCAAACTGCCCCATAGGAATTCAGGAGAAAACTGCTCCTTGATGCATCCCCAAATGGTGAACTTTAAATCTAAAAAGATAATGCACTCAATGCAAAGCAAAGGAGCAGACCCACTAGCTGGCAAAGAACTTATTCAACATCAAAATTCAAAATGACCTACAAAAAATTGCACAGATCTTTTCCTCATTATTAAAGCACTTCAAATAAGCACAGCAACTGAAAGTGGCATTAAAGAAATATAGTTATTATGGAAGAACACAGTATCATTATAAAGTACATAAGAGTACTGCATGGGCTTAGCCATTGCAGTTTCGAGCTCCTAAGAGGGAATCTTCTAGCTGCTTTTAAAAATTGTAGCAACATCAACTAATTCTCCCTGCCCCCCATAAGTTACTCAATTTGTCATGTTTTAACTGAAATTTGTTAAGCTATAACTAATTAAAGTCAAAACCAGAAGAGGCATCTTATAATCTAGCTTTGTGCAAGACTCTATGGTCTCGTAACAGAATGTTCCACTGTTCCCTAGAATGCTCTATCTTTCTTTTGGAATGCACTGAGAAAGCAGTTTGCTACACTATTCTGGAAAATGAACTGCTACTGGAGCAGCCAAAATGATATGATATGGCAGAACTCTTGTATTACCAAATAGTTTTGGGCATCTTTATTGCCAATTCAATAAAACAAGCAATCTCCACCCATCTTTGAGGCTGATGCACAGAGGGAATTGGAATGATGCAGTGGAGATGATTTCCAGGTAAGGGGCCATTGTGAAATAACACACCCACTACTGTGTCATAACAAACTGCTGCTATCTCCATTCTTGAGAATTGGACTGGAAGAGATGTCCATACTCTGATGCACATCCAAGCCAGACACAAGAGGAGATGCAAATTGATACAAATCCACGTCCTTGGGGCCATAGCTCTTCCAGTCCACTAAATATTGCAGATGTCCCTGGCAAACAGGGGAATCCACAATGTGTGCAAGCTCATATTCCAACTATCCTGCACTATCACTGGTGCAGGTGGTGGTTCTGACATCTGGTGGGAACTTGGTGGTGCCACAGGTACCCAACAGGGAGTGATGGAATACTGGGTGGACTTGAAGCTGGATAGGGTAGAGTCGATTGATAGGCTATCGGGTTGACAATGGCTTCCACCAGAAATGGGCTCAGGAACCGGTTGTCCAACTGTGAGGGAAGATGCTGGGTGGAGAGCCAAATCCTGTCACTGACCACCAGGGGAGGGACATTACATTGGTGCTGGTCTGAGAATTTCATGTAGTCCCCTTTGGTGCAATTCAACTGGTCCTGCAGCACTCAATGTGTGGCTGCAAGTTCCTGCAGAAAGTCCGATGGTGGCCAGTACTAGAGAATCTGAAGGCACCAAAGGGAGCAAGTGCAATGGAAGCCATATGTTGCCAGGAATGGGAACATACGTGTCAAGGCGTGGTGCACATTATTGTTCACAAACTTCGCTAACACCAACAGGTCCGCCCAGTTGTCCTGCTGAAAGTTAATGAAGCATTGCAAATACTGCTCCAACACAGCATTCAGATGTTCTCTACTGCCATCTGTCTCCAGATGATGCATGGATGAGAGGCACCCGCAGAAGTTATTTTAGGGTCTCACAGAGTTTAAGGACCCCTCAAATAATATTCTAAATGAAAACCCAAACTTTCTGAATGCTTCTGTAAGTTTCTTTATAGACCTCCATTTGTTCTTCAGACTACTAGCTCACCAACGTGCCTTCCGTCCCTATCCTATTGTTTCTTTTTATTCGTATCCATTTCATGTATTCATAACCATGTTTATACTTATACCTGTTATCTAATACTTGCTGGACAAACAAACAAACAAACAAACAAACAAATAGATAGATAAATAAATAAGTAAGCTCACTTATAAGAGCTCTATAATGCAGTTGGAAAACAATTCACCACTCAGTTTCTTTACTGCCTTGACCAATTCATCTATTATACCTAAGCTTAATTGTCTTTCTGTTCTAATACTGAATTGGAGCTTGAAATCGTCAGCAATTTTCAAACAGATTTCAGTGACTCTGTTCTACATTCTTGCTGCCTGCTGGGATTTAAAACATAAAACTAATAAACAGCACTCGCAGCATTTGATTAGTTAAGCAGACTTCTGCAGAAAATAAATATAATTTTAAAACTAGGAAATAACTACCATCATGCCTTTCTGACATTTAACAGCAAACAACATGCCTCAGATTCAATTTTCTTTAGTCCTTTGAAATTGGCACAGCTCAATAATATAAAGGTATTGAGGGAACAGGCCTGCTGTCAAAACCTTAAACTCAGACCGTGAATCTCTGTAACGCATTACAACTGCTGAAAATTGTCCTCAAAACATTTAAAGCTACTACACACATACGTTTCTACATCGATCTCGTGGAATAGAAACAAAGAGACTGGATTTATTGCACCTTCAGAGTCAGCTAAGGCTGTAAGAACAAAATGATTTCAATTTAATAAACTCTATCATTCTTAGGCATACTGGTTTACAGCTTTCCTTATGCTACTCATTTCCAGCTTACACAGTGAAGATCATTTGCTAAGGATTAGTTTTCTTTAACTACCTCGTGATAGGTACAGCATGGTAGAATAATGAACACATTCCTTGACTTTGTTATTAAAACTTGACAGCTTATGAATAAGCGTGACTAAAAGCATCAACTTGTTGAAGCATGTTTTAATGCCGTATTTACAAAAAGCTTTCCTTGGATGTGCAATAGTCTTCATTATCTTCTTTGAAATATTTGTCTCGGTTAAAACATCAGCAGCACAAGCTGTCAAAGTGAGAGAACGCCAATCATTCTTACAGACCCAGCCCATCTGGAAAGATATAAGATTAGAGTAAATGATTCAGTGTGGTTTCTTTGGAAGAATACGACAAAGGATTTCCAACTTAAATGAGAGAATGATATAATTGATATATCTGTATTTTGTTGTCCTGGGTGAAAGCTACATGGAGCCATTAGAACGTGCCCTGACTTCACCATCCATTGATCTGATGATGCAGATGACCAGAGTAGCAGGTCAATGCATATGAACCATTTCTGCTTGCCTTTCAACACAATAAAAGAGTTTATAGAGGACTTCACCCCTCAATACTCTTTGAAAGCAACACAGGAGTGGGTAATATAATCTCCACCCTGTTTCTCTTGTTCTTGATCTCCCAAAATATTTTGGGCAACAAGAAAGTGGGGGTGGGGGGAGAAGAGAGGCAATTTGGCAGTATTCGGCCCATGAGCAATTAAAGAGAAATACTTTATATGCTTGTGCACACCCAAACACCTGCAAAACTATAACAGAAATTAAAAGCGCAATAACAGACTATGGCTCAACCGGCTTTGGAAAACATTCCCACTCAGCAGGGATTGATCTTTGAGACAGAAAGGAGGGGGGTGTAAGGGAAAAAAATTATTTAGGCTACTGTATGGCTGGCTGGGTAGAAATAGACAATTCAGCCAAAGGCTTTAATGGCTTTAATGACCTCACAGGTTTAATGACAACTTGGTAAAATGAAATGCAGCCTAATTCCTTTGTTCTGAATCTTGCTTTCCTCCCCATTTGCTGCCGCTTGCTAGCTGGGGTTCCTGTGTGATGGTTCAGCCCTTAATTACAGAGTTTGAAAACAGAACAAGCGAGACTTGAGGCTCATCCATATCTTGCTTGCTCTGGTGTGAGGACAGGTCACTTACTGTTTTGTAAAAATAGCAACACACATTGCCTTCAACCCATGTCAGACACCATGAAGGGAATCTCCATGCATCTTCCATTTCAAAAGTGTTTTCCAGCTGTTGCAAGTGTTGGTCTGGCTGCTGCATTCTAGCTTACTGAACAAGCTCTGGTTCCATTGTGGTGGGTGGGACTGTGCTGCTACTATGTTCTCTACTCCTCCAGCATTTGCTGCTGGATTTCCATGTGTTCTCATGTCTCCCATGTCTCATGTCTGGTGCTCCTAGGTTTTCAGCAGACACAGAAAAAAATTGAAGACTTTTGTGTGACCTATGAACTTTCCACCCCTACTCAGTGAAGACCTGCCATCACCCTGTGGCTTGTCAGGCAGTTGCAAGCATACCATTTTAGTATTGCCATGTGCAGTGTGATGGATGGAAAAGTCACTTGCTAAGATGGGTGGCTATTATGAATGAAGCTTGCATTGCACAGAATGGAACGTTCCTGAAGGTCTATGGGGATTCTCAGTAATCCAGGCCATGGTTGTCCCAGAGATGGTTTTTCAAGAGGCAACTGGACTCCCTGTTTTTTTCACATTTTTCACATTTCACTTCTCATCCAAGAAGCTTCTTCAACAGAAAAGCTGAAGAAGCTTCTTGGATGAGAAGCAAAATGTTTTCAAAGAAAAATCAGAAAGTCCAGTTGCATCTTTACCTTTGGGACAACATTCCTGAGGGCTCATACAACTCTGCCCACAGATGATAACAAAGCAGCCAAAATATATCTGAATAAAGATGGTCAGGGAAGGAATAGCACTACATTTGCACATGTAGCCAAAGTAATTTCTTGTTCAAGAACCACAAGAGGTATTTATTAAGTAGAGAATATCCGGAAGAAGTACTTCTAGTGAATCTTTCCTCAACATTGGTTCCATCTTTTGGTATGCAAAAGTAACAGTAGATAAGTGTTGGATATCAGCATATAGATCTTCATGGCAGCAGTTAATTTTACACTGTGGTACCATTTGTGGGTGGTTTTGTAGCAACAAAATTATGCCTCGATAATAAAAGCAAGGAGTGAACAGTTAAGGACAGTAGAAACTAAGAGTGAAGCAATAATCCTAACATTGTCCTTAATAGCAACACTCTCTTCTCTTCACAAACTTTGTGTTAATATAGCATTTCATATGTTGGTTATTGGATAGACACAAGCCTATATATACTCATACCCAAACTCCCACACATAGTGCACAGCTTCAGTAATCAATACATGATCATGGTATGCCTAGTAAGATGTCCCTTTTAAATGTTTAACTCCATAATATTAGGAACTAGAAATTGAGGATGCGGAAAGAGAAACATTAACCTTTGTTATTTGTTATGGTTGAGACCTGGAAAATTTAAAAACAAACCAACAAATTAAACTATATGGTGAAAACTATGTAAAAAGCAAGGTTTCCATGGTATATTATTTCCATTATTTTTATTTAAATGTGTATGGCTAACTAATTCACCTGTGGTTTTGGTGGCCCAACAATCAATTCAAATATTCGTAAAGAAAAACAATTTCAAAACAATTATCCTTACCCATACCATTTTTCTTTAAAGAGCAGATTATTTACTGGGTGTCAAGAATAAATTTGGCAAGTTTACTTGCAATGACTGAATTAGCAGTTGTGCTTAAACCAGCCTGAGAGAAAAGGAATAGTCATTAACTAACTACAAGAGCTATCACCTGAATTAGTTTATACTCATTTTAACTGGGAAACAGATGGAATCTTAATTGGCTTGCTTTTAAAGTATCACTGCAATGGCCTTAAAATGTGAATGGATTTATGGGAGTCAGACAAAAGTAGGCTGGACCTTAGCTTTTAGTTGTGTGCAACGGTTGCATATTTGTTTTATCCAGAAACAGACAAAAAAACCCTGTTTGACTGCATAAAATTAGAATTAGAATTTTACCAAAGAGCAGTGCTTTAATATCTCAGGGACTGCCACAAAAAAGGGAATCAAACTATTCTCCAAAGCACCTGAGGGCAGGACAAGGAGAGAAGCAACTTAGAACTAAGGAGAAATTTCCTGACAGAACAATTTATCAGTGGAACAACTTGCCCCTAGAAGTTGTGAATGCTCCAACGCTAGAAGTTTTAAAAAAGATGTTGGATAACCATTTGTCAGAACATTTTGGTATTAAGTCAGGGATCCCCAACCATGGGGCCATCGACAGGTACACATCTGTGGCCTGTTAGGAACTGTGCTGCATAGTTAGAGGTGAATGGCGGGCAAACAAGCGAAGCTTCATCTGTATTTGCAGCCACTCTCCAGTGCCAGCATCACAGCTTCAGCTCCATCTCAGCACCAGGTCCTTATAGGAGCGCAAACTCTACTGTAAACTGTGTATGTGAGGGATCTAGGTTGGAGCTCCTTCTCCCTCCTCAGCCCGCAGTCTGTGGAAAAATTGTTTTCCAAGAAACTGGTCCCTGGTATCAAAAAGATTGGGGACCGCTGTGTTAAGTGAAGCCATCATTTAAAAAAAAAATTCTGCACTTCCCTAAAAGAAAAAAAGTATCTGAATTTAAGATAATCCTCCCACACAAAAAGGAACATTAGACTGAAGAAAGTTCATCTGTTTCCACATTCATTATTCTCAGTCGAATATAAACAAACACTTCCATTTAAAAAGTAAGTTATTTGGGGGAGAAACCCAGTCTTCTTTTTGTGTAAATAAAAATATACCCATCACCCAAATCTACGCCAGAAGTTGCTGCCAATAAGCAGAACAAGATTTTGGGGAGGAAAAGGGGTGAGATTTTGTTGTTTGGACACAGGTTGGATTTCACACTAAATTTGGCAACATGCATTCACATATAGAAATCAGTTTGATATGAATAACATTGTTCAGTTTGCTGATTTAAAAAATAATTTTTTAAAATATCTTGGATATCAACATAGTATCAAAGATAATTAGACTTCCTAGCTCTCAAATTTTATTGCTATGAGACTTTACACAAGCAAAAAATGAAATAAAAACTAATGATAGATAATTCAATACCTGGAATGGAACTGTGTGCTGGTAAGATATTCAATTCAAAAGTCTCTTTGTGAGCCTTAGTTTATGTGTCATTCTAAGTTCACGTGATTACCAATAATTATCTCTTGATAGAAGACAGACAGAAACATACATGGAAGTCAGACAGATGTGGATATACGCCTATAGGCAAGCATAATTTTTCATAATATCCACATCCCCAGTCAAAAATTTTCATTCTGGATTTCTCAAGTAAGCGAATTTTAGCTCAGGAGTGACTCATTGAAAACAAGTATATTAACAACACAGTAGCAAAGCAGAGTTCTGGATTATGCTATTTCTCCATTGTTTAGGAAGAACAGAAAATACAGAAACAAACAATATGGCCATAACATTGCACCATCTGTTGCAAATTTAACGGTGAAAACTCACAAAAGACATGGAATTCAAACATGCATTGCCTCATTTTGGTAC